>NW_026067895.1:10133267-10317441 GCF_014885135.2 Alexandromys fortis | reverse complement strand
TTTTTTTTTTTTTTTTTTTTTTGAATTTTCGAGACAGGGTTTCTCCATAGCTTTTTGGTTCCTGTCCTGGAATTAGTTCTTGTAGACCAGGCTGGTCTCGAACTCACAGAGATCCGCCTGCCTCTGCCTCCCGAGCGCTGGGATTAAAGGTGTGCGCTACCACCTCCCGGCAGCAGTTAAAATTCTTCTGTGCTTTATCAGGTGTCATACAACTTACTTGTGACGTTCGTTCTGTATTTAAACGTTTCATGACTTTAAACATTCTTTCCAGGCAAAGGCAAAATGAAAGGCTACCATGTCTGTAGGTTACAGTTGTAACCACTAAAATGCTAGCCAGACAGTTCCCATGAGGCCAATACACACGGAAACAAACTGGCCCTGAACAAAAGCCACCAAGCCCGTTTACCACAGGGCACGGGGTGGGCAGCACCAGCTAATGTTTTCTTTCCATTCGGCCTCTCAACCATTGCCCCCACAAGGAGCTTTGCTCTGTTGGAAACTTTGGAAACCTTTTGACTCTGAAAGTAAAACTTAATAATATTTTTATCTAAAGGCTTTTAACTACTTAACGTCGTTTCCGATTCTATTTTCGACTGAGACTGGTCCTTAATCATAGAACATCCAACTTATCCAAATCTCCATCAGTCTGCATGAGTTACTGTAATAGCTGTCTGAATGAGACGGCTACCTCCTTTCATAGGTGAGAAACTGCAGATAAAAACTGAAATGGGATTGTCAATTGCTATGACCCCAGAGAGGGAGTTAACGATGAAAAGACACTCTGTAGAAGAATGTAGTGGATACGGATCTGTTGAAATCCACAGGATGTATGGCACCGTGAGTGGATCTGAATGTGCGTCATGGGTGATGTCATGGGTGTCACGGCACAGGTCCACTAACGAGCCTGCTACTTTGACAGGGGAGTTAGCTATGTGATGGGGAAGCCCATGCCTGCGATGGGCCAAAGGACATCTGAAAATCCCTAGGCCATCCACTCCATCTTGGGTCAAACCTAAAGCTGCTCTTTAAGAAAATGCCTATTTTTCTAAAGAAAGAAAAAAAGCGCAAATAATCCATTATCTTTACTTGCTAAATCACAAGCTCTTTCTGGAAAAATATGTGCAGGTCATTCTATCTCCACACGGCTACAGTTCAGGCCAGAGCGCCAGCTGCTGAAGAGATGTGCAGAAGGGTCCTTTCTACATTAGACACAGACCCAGCTGGGAAAATAAAGTGAATCCCGGCCACTGGGCTCCACACAAGCAGGAGTTGGGAGAGGCCCAGACAGTAGGGTGGAGCTTGATCTGGGGGAGGGTGGGGATGTGTGTGGATGGAAGTCCAGGGTGCTCCAGAAGGGAGAGCCCAGGGGAGATAACATTCAGGTCCTCACAAAGGCCATGCATGCAGAAGCCAGTGCTCTACAATGCAGCCCTTCATCTGACAGCTGTGCAGCCAAGGAGAGGAGCAGTGCTGCACAGGGCTCAGGGAACACTGTGGATAAAACACTATCCACGGACACGGGAGCAGAACTGGGTAGGGCTCAGGGAACACTGTGGGTAAAACGCTATCCACTGACACCGGAGAAGAGCCGTGGGTAAAACGCTATCCACGGACACGGGAGCAGAGCTGGGCAGGGCTCAGGGAACACTGTGGGTAAAATGCTATCCACGGACACGGGAGAAGAGCTGGGCAGGGCTCAGGGAACGCCGTGGGTAAAACGCTATCCACGGACACAGGAGCAGAGCTGGGCAGGGCTCAGGGAATGCCGTGGGTAAGATACTACCCATGGATGACACCGGTGGGCAGCACTGGCTGAAAACTTAATAGAAAAAAAACTCAATTTACCCTAAAATTTCAAAGATGAATTCACAGGAAAAAAATGTTGTAATTGCTATTTTAAGTCACAGTCCTTTAAAGTCCCTCAAAAAAAACTGTTCTTTCCCAAGGTGCCCTCCAAACTGGGAAGAAGCTATGTGCTGATCAGTGGTGTGCCCGTTGACATAAGAACCAATAACAAACGGAATTTATTCAAAAAGCTATTTCTACATGAATCCCCACAAAAAATAGCAAGAATAGAATCTGATAGACATGAGGTCCACCTCATGCAACCTGTGGTTAGTCCTAGCCAGTCCTTGACAAACTGCGGAAATCATCTCCTGATGTACGCCCTGACCTGATGTAGGCCTCAGTTCCTCACAGAAGCTTAGCCTGGTAAACCAATTTCCTTTGAAGTGTCCTGAAAACTCAGCTAATGGTCTTGACAATAATTCTTGAACTCTCTTACATTTGACATCTTAAGGAGCCAAAAGATGATAACTGAGATTCAAGGACAAAAAAAAAAAAAGTCTACTTCATTTTATCAAGTGAGAAGCCATGCAAACACGAGACAGAAAGCATTTAATTCCAGGTCCCTAGGGAGCCAGGCTGGCAGATTTTACTATGCCAGCCAGCACCATGCCTACCACTTGTGTCGGTTGCTAAATCACTAAGTCACTTCCCACTCCACCCTCCCACATCTGTATAACGACTATGCAATTAAGAATCCCCAGCCAGGCTGGAGAGATGCTCAGTGGTTAAGAGCACAGATGCTCTTGCAGAGGGAGGGTCAGCATTCAGCTCCCATATCAGGCAGTTCACAACTGCCTGTGACTCCACCTTGGGGGTGAGGGGGACCTGATGCTTCCAGGCCTCCATGAATTTCTGCACTTATATTTACCCCCCCTACATGTGTGTGTTATGTATGTGTGTATACATATGTGTGTATCTACATATATACATAATTTCAAATAAAATAGCTGTTTAAGAATTCCAAGCTGTATTAAGTGAAAAGGTCATGTGTAAGCATTATACTCTTGTATATAATAAGGGTCAGAAACTTTTACATGCAGCAAGTTTGTTTGTTTATTTATTTATTTATTTGTGGGTTGGTTTTTTTTTTTTTAAGACAGGGTTTCTCTATGTAACAGTCCTGGCTTTCCTGGAACTCACTTTGTAGACCAGGCTGGTCTCTAACTCACAGAAATCCACCTGCCTCTGCCCCACAAGCGCTGGGATTAAGGCATGCGCCACCACCGCCCAGCTACATGCAGCAAGTTTTACTGAAATGATACGTGGGAACTTCAGGCTGGACTCAAAGAACAATGACCTTTCACTGAAGACATTTTTTCAGTGTGTGTGTGTGTGTGTACTTGTGTAAGCCCTAGGCTGATGCATGTGTATGTTTGTGTATAAGCCAGAGGCTGGTGTGTGTGTGTGTGTGTGTGTGTGTGTGTAAGCCAGAAGCTGGTGTGTGTGAGCCAGAGGCTTGTGTGTGTGCTTGTGTAAGCCCTAGGTTGATGTGTATGTTTGTGTATAAGCCAGAGGCTGGTGTGTGTCTATGATTGTGTGTGTATGTAAGCCAGAGGCTGGTGTGTGTGTCTATGATTGTGTGTGTATGTAAGCCAGACGCTGGTGTGTGTGTCTATGACTATTTGTGTATGTAAGCCAGAGGCTAATGTGTGTTTAAGTCAGAGGCTTGTCGTGTGTGTGTGTGTGTGTGTGTGTGTGTGTGTGTGTGTAAATCAGAGGCTGGTGTGTTTGTATGCATGTGTGTAAAACAGAGGCTGATGTGTATGTGTGTAAGTCAGAGGCTAATGTGCATTTGTGAATGTTTTTGTATGTAAGCCAGAGGCTGATGTAAGGTGTCTCCCTCTGCCACTCTACATTTTATTTTTGAAAGGTTTATTTTTACATATACAAGTGTTTTTGCCTGCTTGTATGTGTGTATGCGCACTATCTGAGCATTTCATGTGCGCGGGTGTTTTGCTTACAGAGATGTATGTACACCATGTTTGCTCACAGTGCCCACGGAGGTCAAAAGCGGGAATCAGATCCTCTGGTACTGAAGATACAGGGGATTAAGAGCCACCATGTGGGTATTGGAAACTGAACCCTCATCTTCTCTAAGAGCAGCGAGTACTCCTGACCACTGAACCATCTCTCCATCCCCTCTAGAGGTCTCTTACTGAACTTGGAACTTTCTGTTTTAGCTAGGCTAGCTGATCAGGAAATTCCAGCGATCCACCTGTCTCTACCCCTTTCACAGCACTGGGTAACAAACACACACTACCACACAGGACTTTTCCATGGGTGCTAGGGATCTGAACCCAGGTCCTCATGCTTACAGAGCAAGCACAGTGTGCCATCTCCCTGGCCTCCTCTGAGTGCTTTATACTCTATAATAAATATTTAATATTTAAATTTTGTTCAATTTAATTTAAAGTGTGTGCTGCAAGTGCATGTATGCTACAGGTCATGTGTGGAGTCAGAGGTCAACATCAAAGAATCAATTCTCTGCCTGGCGGTGGTGGAGCACGCCTTTAATCCCAGCACTTGGGAGGCAGAGGCAGGCAGATCTCTGAGTTTGAAGCCAGACTGGTCTACAAGAGCTAGTTCCAGGACAGGCACCAAAACTACAGAGAAACCCTGTCTCGAAAAAAAAATTCTCTCCTTCCCCTATGGGTTCTAGAACTTGGGTCCTCAGGCACAGAAAGCCATTTTAACCTTTATGCCATCTCACCAGACCACTACCTAATACTCGCCTGCCTGAAGTAAATGTTACTTCAAATGAATCTCTAAAATATACGCTAAGCATTTGCTGGTAGCAAGCTACCTAAGAGGTTGATTTCCATGTGCTGCTAAAAGCTTCAAGCCTCTATCTTGTTACTCTCTCTCCTCCCTCTCAATACAGTAGTTTAGTTCTACTCCCATCTCCAGTTCCCTAATGCTCGGATCCCGACTTGGTCCAGAAGTCATCAGTTGCACTTCAGACGTCTCACGGTCAGTTCTATAAAGGAGACTATTGCAGTTTCTGTAGGCAGAGCTGAGCCGGCTGGCAGGGAGTCTGTCTCCTCGGGAAGGCAGAGTGAGCCTCCAGACCAAGCCCGGCCCCCACTTGGCCCCCAGTGAATGAGCATAGCACGGAATGGCCCAAACGCCCCCCCTTCCCTTTGCTTGATGCTTCGAGATGCCAAGAGGACCCTGAGGTTTGTCAGCTCCTGAGGCTAAACAGGAATCGGGTTGGGGTCCTCCTTAACCCTGATCCCTCTTCTGCACCCCTGAGACTCCTTTCTGTAAATCCCACCACCACTTAGACATTCCTTGCCAGAACTTCCCTACTCCTATAAGAGCCAAGTTTGGAAACTATTCTAAGTATGTACTATGAGCATCAAATCCAATGAAAAATAAAAAACACTCTTTTGGTTTGTGTGTGTGTGTGTGTGTGTGTGTGTGTGTGTGTGTGTGTGTGTGTTTAAATATTGTGCCAAAACTGGCAGAAAACAACACCCTTCCTATAGAAATCAGATGTGGACTGGCTTTTCCCAAGGTACCGATACACAGTGTGATTATCCCACAACTCTAAACAGAAGCAGAGTCTTCCCCTCGCAGCTCCCAGACAGCACACAGTTTAAACTGTAGCCTCAGTAGCTCGGGGGCTAACTGCATTACTGTATCTCCTATGCCCTTCACTCCTGGGGATGTAATCCCATCACCATACATTAGGACACTGGTACCTTTTCCTTTGTTAATTCAACGATCTACAGTGACTGAAACAGACACACATCCCTGCCTCTTGGAGGCATGCTTACCTCCTCCTTTACAGGCAGGACTCACGGGAGCACTCACCCCCCAGGAATGCTCTCGCTTTTTGAGAGGGGGAAACAGGAAGCCCAGCGTACCTGAGTAACTTGCACAACTACTGACAATGGGGCTGAGTATTGCTACCCTGGTGGTTAAGCCCAGCAAACAGTGATTCGTGAAAGCTTGATTAAGGCGGTACACAGTGCAAGGTTGGGCTTCATGGAGCCACAGCAGACCCTAAAGATATGCCGGGACTCTCAGTATGCACAGTAGCCTCTCCCTTACCCAAAGTTTCCTTTGCTGGGATTTCACTTACCGGAGGATCAAGAATGGTCCAGAAGTATTAAATGGAAATTTGCAAAAATAACCCAAAAATGTTAAATAATTTTATTCTAAATATGTTGTTACAATTACCCCAGTTATTGGCAGTTACTAATACCTAATTTACAAGTTAAACTTTGTCACAAGTGTATAGACACAGGAAAGCATAGTACGTGTTTGTGGGCATATGAATGTGCATGTGTGTATGTGTCTGTGTGAACACATGTAAATGTGCAAGTGCGTCCCTGTGTTATCATGTTTGTGTCTGCATGTGTGTATAAGTGTTTCTGTATCTAAGAGTATGTTCGCTATGTGAATGTGTCTATGTGTTGTGTGTATGAATGTGTACATGGGCATATGAGTCTCTTTTTATATATATGGTATATGAGTACATATGTGTTTATTTGTTTACATGTATATGGATTTGTTCCTTGTGTGCATGTGTATATTTGTGTGTATGTGTATATGTACGTATGTCTATCCATGTGTGCCTATATATGTGCTTGAATATGTGGTTGTATGTGTACCTGTATGTGCTCGTGTGCCTTGTCTGTATGTGTGTATACTTGTGTGTATATATGTGCCTGTGGTTCAGTACTGTCTTCAGTTTCAAGCATTCACCTAGTTTTTGAAACCTATGCCCCACGGACACAGGGGCACTTCTTACTGAGTTATCAGAAACTCCTGAACTCAAAAAAACACTAGCAGGTTTCTTAAGTACCCCCTGCATTCCAAACCAATACCATCAACTTTTTTACTTTTTTTTATTTATTATGTGAATGTGTATGTGTGTGTGCGCGCGCACACGCGCGCATGTGTGTGTAAATGCCACATGTGTAGGTGCCCATGGACATCAGAAAGGGGTAGTGAATCTCCTGGAGCTGGAGTCACAGGTAATGGTGAACTGACAGGGAACTGCACTGAGTCCTCTGGAAAAGTAGCAAGTGCTCTCAAACCGCACTCGCAACTATTTGAAGGACAGAAATACATTCTTTGTTGCAGTCGCCCTGGGCCATATGTACCTACTGAATGTGTAGGTGTTTCTGTATCTAATATGTGTGACTGTGTCTACGTGGCCAGTGCACTGGAGAAACCAAATATTCTCACTGTATTTCAGAAGAACAGTTTTAAACCACACGTGACTGGAGACTTCCCTAGTGAGCACTCACCCACTTGGTTCTTTGGCATTGAGATAGAATACTGAATTCTGAAGGCACAGGGACTGATTTTAGACTTCCTAGTTCAATCAATTTGGCCAGTCAGTTAGCTCCTACCTCAGCTATCAAGCCTGTTCCAAAGAATTACTATCCCTGCCTCACAGTGACTTGAGGAAGAAGAGAGATGGATTCGCGTACTCACAACCCCTGGAAGGCACTCGGCACACGCGTGCCTCCCATGTTCCCTCTCACTGTTCAAATGTGAAATCTAGAATGTGCCTTTTCAGACACTTTCCCCTAGGGGATGTAGTCCCTGCTAGAGGAAGAGATGTCCAGTCCCAGGAAACAAGGACTCCGAGTTCCCGCTCAGGAGGACCCCATAGTGGATGCAGAAGATACATGAACCATCTCACTTCTCCCCGGTGTTCTCCGAATACAACTCTTGATACTGATGAACAGCAAGTCAACGCTGTTTACACTTTGCTTCTAGAAGCCACGGGCATCTTGGGAAGCAGCCAAAGGCAAAGCAGCAGAGGCAGAGAATGTCACGTGGCGCTCAGGAGGGCCCTGAGACTGTTTACGCGGCCACCACCCTCCTTCTTCCCCTTATACCAAGTAAACCCAAGCCCCCAAGTTACCTGAGGCAGCAGAGGTAGGAGTATTGGCTGGCGGAGGCTGGGCAGAGCTGCTGGTCTCAGCCATCAGGCACGGGTTGCTGGCATTATTCTCTCTCTTAACGAGCAGCTCAGCTGCACTGGGCAGCGGGATGGGGTGGCTGATGCCCAGTTCTTCTTCCTGGGCCTGCTGTCTTCTCAGGGCCACCTGGAAGCACAGGGCAGCGAGTCACCCTCCAGCAAAGCAAACACCGTAGCCAAGTTGTGCTAACCTACTGTGGTTCTCCACATCTGTGAGGAAGGTAGAAGCAGCTCTCATTTTGGCCTTCTCCAGTCGCCTGACTCCCTAGGTGTGCTGGCTGGTTTTATGTCAACTTGACACAAGCTAGAGTCACTTGAACAGAAGGAACTCCAATTGAGAAAATGCCTCAGTAAGACTGAGCTATAGGCAAGCCTGCAGGGTATTACTTTAATTAATGATTGATGTGGGAGGGCCCAGTCCATTGTCAATGGGGCCTCTCCTGGGCAGGTGGTCCTGGGTTCTCTAAGAAAGCAGACTGAGAAAGTACTAGGATACAAGCCAGGAAACAGCACCCCTCCATGGCTTCTTCATCACCTCCTGCCTCCAGGTTCCTGCCCTGCTCGAGTACCAGTCAACACCGAAGTGGAGGTGTAAACCAAATAAACTTGCTTTTTGGTTGTGGTGTTTCACTGCAGTAACAGAAACCTCAAGACACTAAATAATGAACATAATGCCAAGCTAGAAAAACTGTAGAGTGGACTCAACACCAAGAAAAAGTGCTGATCAGTTACAAGGGGGAATTAGACCATTCGCCCCTTCATTTAACAGGCAGGTTAAAGGCCACTTGTACAGTGAGGTAAGCTTAGACCCAAGTTCCTCACCACTTAGGAGAAAATGCAGGGAAGCAAACAAGCAAGCAACATCAAGAGCAAACGTGCTGGACACCGTGAGACGTGAGACATACATAGAAAGCCTACAGAAAAAAAAATAATTCTCATCAAAACACCGTTAAGATGCAGGTAGGTGTTGTGGCATAGGCCAGTAATCCCAGCATTCAAAAAGGTGAAGGAGGAGGAGGAGCAGGAGTTTGAGGCAAGCCTGGGCGACACAGCAAGACCCTATCTGGGAAAAGACCAAACGCCTTCAAAACGTAAACATCCGACAAGGACAAGAAGAGTTCTAGCAGAGCCGTGAGTGATAAATAGGGTGAGCAGGGTTCTGAAGGACAGAACAATCTGGAAGAAGGAGGATGGGACTGGTGAAGTAGCCCAGAACAGCCCTGCTTCCCAAGGCAGGTTGGAGCGAGAAAAGAAGGGGAGTGGAATCTGGTGCCTGGTAGAGACCTGAGGTGATTCACACAGGAGGGCAAGCTAGAATTGGAAAAAGAACCACCATGTATTTACTAAACTCTGTATCATCCTTATTCAACTTGTCTTTTAAATAACATTTGTTAAAGTTTGGTTCCAAAAAGGTTTAAGGGGGGAAAAAAGTGTACTGTTTACTACATATGTAACAAAAACTAAAGACTTTCGCTGGAAACGGACCAGTGATATGGTAACAGAAGGTAAAGTACCGGAGATGGTAACAGAAGGTAAAGTACCAATACCTCCGGGGCCTAAAGTCAAGAGGAAAGGGGAAATCGAAATAGTAACTCAAAAGCACAATTCCACAGGCTGGGAATGTAGCTCAGGGGTACTTGCTTCAGGTACAAATCCCTAGGCTCAGTGTACAGAACTTAAAAATAAATAAATAAATAAATAAATAAATAAATAAATAAATAGGCTAGAGGCATGGCTCAGTGGGTAAGAGTTCCTGCAGTAAATCTGTGGTCCCAAGTTCAAGCCCCACTGCCCTCATCAAAGATGGGAACAAGGGCAAGGCAGTGGTGGTGCAAGCCTTTAATTCCAGCACTATGGAGGCAGAGGCAGGTGGATTTCTGTGAGTTTGAGGCCAGCCTGGTCTATAAGAGCTCGTTGCAAGACATGCTCCAAACCTACAGAGAAACCCTGTTTCGGGAAGAAAAAAAGGGGGAAGGTGGAAAGAAAGACCAAGACCCAACTACACAAAATTGTCCTCTGCCCTCCACACGTGTACCCTGTACCCCAAATTTTTACAATCCACACTATAATCAATGTATTAAAAAAAAACTATCATCCAAACTTAACTGATCAGTGTGGAAGTTTGGCTCATAATCAAAGGAAGCTTTAATTTTGAATGTGAGACCTTTAAAAAAAAAAAAGCGGTTATTCAAGATCTAAATAAGTTTCTCTAGGTTTGTTGTGGAGTTTTTTGTTTGTTTTGTTTTCTACATTAGTCAAGAGACTTAGAAGTAGAGCAGCGATGGCTTGGACAAGAATCTGCGGCCACTTCAGACCTCTGCAGTTTATCAAAACACACCTACACCAAGCCCATGCCCTGGCACACCCCAAATGCACAGTTTAGCTCTGCCAGGAACCCATACCATTTCAAAAACCTTCTCGGTGAGGAAATGCTTATTCAAACAGGGAAGGAGATAGCAATTGATTGAGGATGCAATTATTTTCAATTTACATTTAATATCTATTTCAAATTATTTACAAGTGAGTGAAACCCAATTATTATCTGGATTTTTAAGAATTTGTCTTTCACAGCACCATATTCCTGGTGTGGGAAGTCCTAATACCCCATTCTGTAAGAAATTCGCAATTGCTTTTTTGTTTTTAACTCGACTTTTAGCAACCTTAATTTAGCCCCCCAATGAAAGTGATTCAAAATTAATGTCTCCATTAAAATATTTTATTCCTTTGAGGAAACTCCTTCCAGCCATAGTCTTCACGCTAAATACATAATCCAACCATTTTTACCTACAAGTATAATTTAGTGGTTCTTATGGTTTATAATCTCATTGTGATGCTTTTCAATGTGATATAGAGCATTTTTTTCATTCATTACAGACTAAGCTAAAATGTTTTTTTTAAAAAAACTAAAGAAAACTATTTAACTTCACAATAGGTGAAGCCAAAGTATATATAATTTAAGACATATTTTTAAAAATATGACGCTCATAGGAGAGTATAATCTTTAAGGTTCGTTCAACCTTCTCATCTACATCACTTTCAAAAGATGTTCTTAACCAAAAGTAGTTGTCTTTAGCAGAAATTTCTTTGGTATCTTTTCATTTTAAATAACCTGCCTTAAGATGAAACAACATTTGGGGAAAAGAATGTATATTATTGTCTTCTAAAAATCCTTTAGGATACCGACATTTAACTATTTCCGTCAAGATGCTAAATTACTAGCCTGCTGTTCGCGCTGTTTGGGGAAAAAAAAAAGATTTACAGAGCTTCAAACTGGCATCTTCATCCTGCACCTGCAATTTTTTTTTTTCCACTTTTAAGCATGACTAAAAGATTTTCAAAGTAATCTGGACTGGGATAACTTGGGTCGGGACTACACATTGAGCCTCAGACCGCTCAAAATGGCTGAGGCGCTTGCCCGGGTCCGCGGGGCGAACCCGGAAAGTGCGCCAACTGAGGCGCGAACACGCTCCACTCCCGCCCACCCCAAGGACTTTTCCCAGGAGCAGCGCATTCCCGCGCCGCCAGGGTGAAATCGGTCCGTGCGCCTCCCTTCCACCTACTGGGGTAGCTTCTTAAGCGGGACGCCAAGTCAGGGAACCAGAAGAGCGAATCCCGCTACTCTGTGTAACACGGGGTTCGGGGTCATGGGGAATCCTCCCAGAGGGGCGAACCCCACAATTTCCAGCTTGGAATTGGATTTTAAAGCTGTCTCCCTCCCAGTAGCGCAAACACCCCCGCCCCTCCTCCCCCCGCGCGCGCCAGTTTGCTAGCAATGCCTCAATCTCGGGAAGTCCGCACGGACGCCCCAACATCCCTGGTCAGAGGGCGCAGTCCCGGGGTTGTCTGAGTCCAGGAAACTCGCGACTCTGGGACCAAATGAATGGGGAACCCCGAAATTCTGATGGAAGACGGGGTCAGAATGGAGGGAACTCTGAACGGAGTTCCACCCAGCCCCCAGGGCGAGGGTGCGTGTGCGCGGCCCGAACCCGGCATCGCCGCCGGGAGCCCCGGAAATCCGCGGGACTCAAGCAGAGAGACCCTCCTCGGTCGGTAGGGTCCCCGACCCTCCACCGCCCCCACCCCCCGGCGTCTGGAAGCTGCAGCCCGCCGTCTGGAAGCGCGAGGCCGTCGGTGGTCCTCCGCGAGCCGCCACCCCCCCCACCCCGTTCCCCGGGGCCCGCACTCACCTGCGCGGCCATCACGCGCTGTCGCTCCGCAATCAGGCTGCATTTCTTGCACTGGCAGTCCCGCCACATGCAGAAGCGCTTGTGGCCCTTGAGCGGCGACGCATAGCCGTGGTTCCTGCAGCGAGCGCACTTGGGCAGCCTCGGGGACTTCTTGTTTCCAGAACCCAGGCCCGACGGCCCGGAGCCCGAGGCGCCTCCGCTGCCCCCCGCGCCGGAGCCTCCGGCCGCTCCCGCCATCGCCCCGGCCGCTTTGCTGTAGCCGCCGGCTTTACCCTGCGGCGGGGCCCCCGGAGCGTGCGGGACCTCCGTCGGTGTAGAGGGCTTGCTGAATGAGTCGTCGTTAGGCATCGAGCTTCGTCCCCCGCTCGCAGATCCACCCAACAAGCTGCGTAGCGCCCTAGAAGGAGTCCGGGAGGCGGGTGTACGGCAGATGGACGTACAGTCCAAATGAAGAAGCCCGAGAAGTGGGTGGGGAGTTGTACCTTTTTTTTTTTTCTTTTGGCGCGCCTCGCGCAGGACTTTTGGATACTCTTCAGAACCTTCCGAGGAGTGCGTGGGCGGGAGAGGACGCTACGCGGCGTCGCCACGCCCACTGTCCCCCAACTCCATCCAGTGGGCCTCTGTGTGTAAGCTTGCACCAGCTGCACCCAACAGCGTTGCCGCAAAATTGCTACAAATCACAGCCCTATACTGAGCACCAGCACGAGCTCCCTCTTAGTCCCCTGCTCCAAGGAATTGAGCTGAGTGGCACCCATTGCTGGAGGAGGTGCAGACCACCCTGTGTGGTCCACTTCGCTCACCGCTACCCCCCAGGGAGGCCCATCGGATAAGAGGGACTGGCAGCCGTTTTTTTTCCCCCTCCACCCCACCCCCACCCTCCCATAAGAGTAAGACACGAGATTGAAAGTCTAAGAAAAGCCGGGTCTATGTTTATGTCAAATAAAGACCCTCAGTGTATGAGGCTCAAGCGCCCCGAAAGGCCGGGGCTTTCTGCCTCCCACCTGCCTCCTACACCCCTGTTTATTTGTTCTCAGGATTTCTACCACCTGACTCCAGACAGATAAATGTGCCACCAGCTCATTTAGCTCTAGCCTTCATTGCTTCTCGCCGTAGGTGTAGATAGCTTTTGCCTTTGAAACAGCTTCGTTTAGAACTTTGCAAGCATACGAATCTGCCTGGCCAAATTCATGTAAAAATTGGATTTGGCCTTGCATGGTAGCTCAGGTCTGTCATCTCAGCACTTGGAAGGCTGAAGCAGAAAAACCACCACAAGCTCAAGGCCAGTCTTGGCCACATGAGTTCCTGGCCATTTAGTTATAGATACCCTGTCTTAAAATAATTAAATAGATAATAAATTGGGGGGAGGGGATCACAAATAAACTGAATTTGGGACCGCGTAAAGTGACCCAAATTTGTAATTCCTGCACCCTGGCAGAGGCTAAAGGATCCCTACGTTTGAGATCAGTCTGGACTAAGTAAAGAGATCCTGCATCCAAAATTTAAAAACAAAAACAAACAAAAACTGAATTATGCAAAAGGAGACATTATTCCATGCTAAGATCTCTCTCTCTCTCTCTCTCTCTTCTCTCTCTCTCTCTCTCTCTCTCTCTCTCTCTCTCTCTCTCTCTCTCGGGGGGGGGGGGCTGCTGGACTCAGAAATCCACCTGCTTCTGCCTCCTGAGTGCTGGGGCTAAAGGCATGCACCATCACCACCCTGCTTACGATCTGCAATTTTATTGTGTGGAAATGTGCCCCCCAAAACAAATGAAACTCTCCAGCTCGGTCATTTTGGAGCCTTTTCTAGGTTCCCTGTCTGCTCCCCCACCAGGGCTGTCTGTCTTCTGTCTACACCGGCACTGCGGCACTGCAAACCTTAGGGTCTGCTCATCAGCTCTCCACAGCCCTGTGTCTCTCTAAACCAGCACTCCACATTAAATCTGAATCTCTAATCAAGCATGATAACTACTGTTATCTCAGCAGCTGGGGGGGGTGCTAAGATGGGAGAAGTGTAAGTTGCAGTCCAGCCTGAGCTACATACAAAATGAAATCCAGTACAACCCCCCTCACCCCAGCTCCCCCCAAACTCCGAGTCTCTGCAGGAACCTCCATCTGAGCTATTTCTTTAGTCTTTTCGTGTATTACACACACACACACACACACACACACACACACAGCACCCATCCCCCAGGCCTTGCAGTAGCCAGGTACTGTTTTCTAAGCCTTGTTGAAGACCTTGGTTTTCTTTCTTAGCCTTCGACACCCTCCAGCGTGGAGCTCTCCACCGACCCTGTCCAAGTGTCTGTGACGCGTGTCATTTCCAGGCTTGCAGTTGCAGTTGTCTGATTAGGAAAGCGTCGTTACGTTTACCCTCTACTCCTCGTGGGTTTCGCGGAAAGCGTCGTTACGTTTACCCTCTACTCCTCGTGGGTTTCGCCAGTGTCGTGTCGATACTCGCCTCCCATACTGGGGCTGTTTTTCCAGAGGAGCACAGTTGACCCACTTGGTTTCTCATGGAAAAGGTCACCCAGTGGCCATGCCTTTTTAGTAATTTGGCATGGTCAGGGCACCCACCTCTGAAATCCCCCTAATGTGCCTGCCTTTCTCGATCCAATTCCCAAGCCTTTTCCTTCTGTGTGGATTTTTTTCCCTTAGCATTCACTGTCTGAAAAATATCTTCAAAAGAAGCCCCTAGCTTTACGAAGGGCCTTACAGGAGATGCCAGAGAAACTCCGTTTCAGAAAAGGGTCCTGATGCAACTATTCATCCACCTTAGAACTTCTAAAGTGGTGGCCATTGCTGCCTTTCAGGGATAACCCAGTCCTGTAAAAGTCTCTCCGCGAAATATACGTGGCAGCCAGGCCTGATGGAGCAGGCCCATAATCCCAGCTACTCTGAAGGCTGAAGCAGGAAGACTTCAAGTTCAGGGCTAGCCTCAGCTACAGAATGAATTCAAAGCCAACCTAGGCAATTTAGTGAGATCCTGTCTTATATTAAAAAGTAAAAAGACAGCTGGGGGGGGGGGCCTGGTGTGGTGGCTCACACCTTAAATCTTCCTTTAGTTTGGAGACAGAGGCAGGTAGACCTCGGAGAATTCAAAGCCATAGGGTCTACAGGGCAAGTTCCAGGTAACCTATATAATGAGACCCTGGAGGGGGTGGGACTAGGGATGTCACTCAGTAGCAGACTGCTTGTCTTTCAACCCGAGGCTCAATCCTCAGTACCACAACATCAATTAAATAATTATCAACTAAAAAAACACATCCCAACTGTTGCTAGCCACAGTTTAAATTTTTATTATTTTCATTTTAATAAACTGCAGCTGAATCATTACTATGAATCATTACATATTACAAT
The DNA here is from genome assembly GCF_014885135.2 of Alexandromys fortis. Taxonomy (NCBI): domain Eukaryota; kingdom Metazoa; phylum Chordata; class Mammalia; order Rodentia; family Cricetidae; genus Alexandromys; species Alexandromys fortis. Next base: position 10,302,108 of record NW_026067895.1, on the reverse strand, counting down.
GTCCAGCTTCAGACATTGAAATAGATGGGAGAAGAAGCATCTTCTGTGAAAAATCTCAGATTATGAGGAATCGGTGACGAATGATTTAACCCGGCGTGACTTAGAATCGGAACCTACGCCTTCTGGACCGTGAAACCTGGAAGGTTGTGAAGAAGTGAATGGCAAATGAAATGTTTATTCAGAAATCACAGGGGACGTGCCATACAGGAAAGATCCACAGAGACAGGAGAGCCTGGTATATCGCAGTAGGAGATACTTGCCTAGTATGTGTGAGAGCCTGGGCTATACCGCAGTAGGAGGTGCTTGCCTGATCTGCTTGAGAGCCTGGACTATACTGCAGTAGGAGGGTGCTTGCCTCGTATGCCTGAGAGCCTGGGCTCAATTCCCAGTGCAGGAAATTGGCCTCAGGAATGAACAGTCCTGCCGCCAGTAGTGCACACCTTTAATCCCAGCATTTGGGAGGCAGAGGTAGGTGGATCTCTGTGAGTTGGTGGTAAAGCTGGTCGACAAGAGCAGCCAGGACAGCTAGCTAGGGCTATAACACAGAGAAACCGGTCTTGAAAATAAATAAATAAATAAATAAATAAATAAATAAATAAAAGAATGAACAGTCCTACTTGATCTATTGATTTGGAACCCACGCCTTGTGTGTCAGGCAAGTGTCCACCACCGCACTATCTCCTCAGCCTTTTCTCGTATTTTTAAAAAATTTTAAAATAGTCTCAGTAAGATGCTCAAGCTGACCTTGAACTCTCTCTGCAGCCTAAGAAAGCTTTGAGTTTTTGATCCTCCTGCCTCAGCCTTCCCAAAGCTGGGATTACAGGCCTGGACAGCAATCCCACAGGCCATGTTCTTACTGATATTTTGAAAATCCTGGCTTTGTTGTCTCCTTTCTTTCCCAGAATACCAAAGCCCAAAAGAGGAGCCACAGATCCATGTGGAAGGATGCAGAGATATGTCCATGACACACTAATAAAAGGGGCAGTTTTAAAAGCTTATCTTTAAAAATTGCTAAAAACATAATTGAGATAAAAACTTCTTAGTTATGAACTTTTAAAAATAGAATAAAGTAATAATTGGTAAATTGTGCTTCATCAAACTTAAAACCTTTGTGCTTCAGACACTACCTTCACAAGGAGTAAGCCACAAACTGAAGAAAATATTTAAATATCATATCTGGTAAGCAACTTGCATCTGGAATATATATAACTATTTTGATTCAGTAATTTAAAATGAGGGTGGGGGTAGGGTTCAGTGGCTGAATACCTGCTTAGCATGCTTGAAACCCTGAATTTGATTCCGAGTATCACACACACACACACACACACACACACAAATAAATACACATGCTTGCACAAAATAACCCAGCTGGAAAATGGGCACAAGAATTGATCAGACATCTCAACACTAACAAATAATGCTGGGGACACAGAAAAGCGGGCAAAGTTCCTACAGGTCCATGAAGACCTGAATTCTGATCAGTCATACTAACATGAAAGCTAGAGATGGTGGCCCAGAGCTATAAGCTGAGCACTGGGCATATGGAGGCAGATTGATTCCTAGACCGGCTTTCCAGCCAATCTAGCAGAGACAGAAGACTCAAAGTTCAATGAGAGATCTTGTCTCAAAAAAGATGATGGGGACAAGCAAGAACAATAGCTGAAGTCAACCTCTGGCCTCCACATACATACACAGGGACAAGCATATACTCACATGTACATAGACCACACACACACACACCCTAAAAGGCAAATAGGCACATGGAAAGCTGTTTGGTTCCACCGAATATAAACCAAAACTACAGTGAGATATTCCATCATGCCTACTAGGATAACTGTGATTTAAAAACACAGACAAGGGGCTGGAGAGATGACTCAATGGTTAAACAACACTGGCTATACTGGGCATGGTGGCGCACGCCTTTACTCCCAGCACTTGGGAGGCAGAGGCAGGTGGATCTCTGAGTTTGAGGCCAGCCTCGTCTACAAAGTGAGTTCCAGGACAGCCAGGGCTACAACTAGCTGCTCTGGCAAAAGCCCAGGATGGACCTGGATTTGGTTCCCAGCGCTCACGTATTGGCTCACAACTATCTGTAATTTCATTTTCAGGGGACCTAATGCCCGCTCTTGACATGCACAGGCACCAGGCACACAGGTGGTACCTAGATGCACACAAAGCACTCATATCTATAAAGTTTTAAAAAGTGAAAATAAAAGCAGAGACAAAAACCGGTATAGTGGCATATACTCATAGGTCCAAGCACTCAGGGCAGCCTGGGGGGAAATAGTGAGACCCAGCCTCGGAAAAAAAAAAATTTAAATGACAACTACAAAAAAAAAATAAACCACAGACAACAGCATATATGGAGAAACTAGAACTCTCATAGATTGCTAACAAGAATCTAAAATAGTATAGTCACTTTGAAATTTTTATACTATGACCTAAAAAATAAAAACATGAACATGCGTAACAGTATTATTCATTTGAAACAATTCAAATGATCTGTAGACAAAATTTTCTGTGTCTATATAAAAGATTAATTTACTCAGCAATCAAAAAGAATGACACAATGACAACTGTTCCAGCATTGGGCAAGCCTAAGAAAATTACTCTTAACTGGAGCAGCAATCGCGGACTCAGCTTGGGTCTTCTGTAGGTCTCTAAAAATACGCTTAGTGTTTTTGTGGGACTCCTAACAGTGGGAGTGGGGGTGTCTCTGACTCTTCTGTCTGTTCATCAGACTCTTTTTCTCCTCCTGGGCTGCTTTGCCCGGCCCTGCTACAGGATTCTGTGCCTAGTGTTCTTGTAATCTGTTATGCCATGTTCAGTTGACAACCCCGAAGGCCTGCTCCCAGCAAGTATGGTATGAGAAAAGAGTAAAAAACAAAAACAAAACAAAAAATATACTCTGGGACTGGGGAGATGGTTCAATGGATAAAGTCCTTGCAGCACAGGTGTGAGGATGGGAGGTCGGGCCCCAAAACTCATGTAAAAGACAAGTGAGCATTACAGGACACCTATAATATCAACTCCTCAGGAGTGGGACTCCTAGAGACAAGCTGAACAAGTGAGCTGCATAGAATTGAGAGATTCTGTACATATGAGAGAGACAGACAGACAGACAGAGAGGGAGGGAGGGAGAGAGAGAGAGATTGAGGAAGAGCCCCAATGCCAACCTTGGGCCTCTACATGCATGTCCACATGTATGAACACACCTATACACATTTACCAAAGAAACCCACATTATTATGAGTACAAAAGACCAGACTTTATATACCACTTATTTATATGAAATTCCCAGAGGAGTAAAGCAATACAGAAAGAAAAAGAACTAGCATTAACCAAGGATTTTTGGGTAGGAACTGAGAATGGGTGTAAATGGATATAAAACACTTCTATGAAGTGATAGAATGGTCTAACGTGATAGAGTTTCAGAACTCTGCAATCTTACTAAAATTAAAATACGATTTAAAACAGGTGAATTATCTGATACATATATACTATATTCTACCTCAAGGCAGCAGTTTGAAATTTTGAACAAAGAGAAAACACCCATGGTATATATGATGGTTTAATTTTCAAAAATATAAATAAATATATCAACAGAGTGAAGTAGATTACTGAAGTAACAGAATATGTCTTCTACGTTGCCATCTGGTTGGTTGGTTGGTTGGTTGGTTGGTTGGTTGGTTGGTTGGTGGGTGGGTTGGTTGGTGGGTTGGTTGGTTGGTTGGTTGGTGGGTTGGTTGGTGGGTTGGTTGGTTGGTTGGTTGGTTGGTCGGTCGGTCGGTTGGTTGGTCCAAGGACGGCACACAGGGCCTCCTGCAAGTTGAGGACATGCTAATCGTTGTGCTGGACCAAAAGTCCTTCTGATTTTTTCTTATTCTTTTTTAAAATTTTATTTATTTTTATGTTTGGATGTTTTGTTTGTTTGCCTACAAACCATGCATGCCTGCATAATGAGCCTGCAGTGCCCAAGAAGGCCAGAAGAGGGCACTGGATCCCCTGGTACTGAAGTTACAGCTGGTAGTGAACCACCATTTTGATGCTGGGAACCAAACCCAGGTCCTCTGCAACAGCTCTTAACTGCTGAGCCATCTCTCCAGCCCCTCATCCTTCTAATCTAATGGGAGGAATTTACTTTTGCTATAAGAAAAGTGTGCATCAGTTTATCGGCAAGGCAATATATAGGGACCTAAACAAGCTACTTTTTGTGACATGTGTAGGAAAAATACCTACTATATGGTAACATACCTATTGTTATTTCCACAGTGGAAAGAAAAAAGAAGGAACATGGAGTGTGTATGCTTACCTGCCTTCTACACGTGGAAAGAAACTGTGTGAAGGGGTGTCATATGACTGACAGGAAATTTACCGACTTTCCATTTTGTTCAAGACCAGCTGGTTTTGCTCCACATCATGATGTAACAGATCAAGAGAAAGTTTTCTGGTGTTGGCTCTGACGCATACATCAACCGAGACACTATATGAGTGGAAATACTCCATCAGCTCACCATGTCAAGTATGCCACTGAGACGGGCGACCTGAGCACAGACTTGTGTGCGCCGTGCTCCATGAGTTGGGCGAGCAATGGAACTGAAGGCAGAATTAGGCCAGGGAGAGCTAAGCATCTAATGAGGACTTGGTATGAGGTGGAAGAGGTATCCTGTAGTCAGGGGATCTGAGGCAGCACCACGAGAAAACAGGACATTCTAGGTCACAGGAACAATGGATGGAAGTGTGGGTCTTGGGAGCCAGCCCGAGGGTTGGGGGAGAGGGCACAGACATGCCAGTCTGGAACAGAGGAGTGCTGAAGCCCAGCAAGAGATAAGCTTGGGCCGATAGCACGGCACCTAGCCTGCCAGTGGCCTGTTGGCGTCTATCCTCTGGGCGAATGGAGGGTGATGGAGGCTTTTGTCCTTGAGTCGTTGGGGAGATGAAAGTGGCTTTTGCTAATCACCCTGTGATTTGAACAAACCATGCAGTGTGTTTGAGCTTGCTGGCCTTAAGTGGGGAACAATCAAAATCATAGGAATTAGAGATATTCGTAAAATGCCCAGAAAGATGCCTGCCGCTAAGAAATGTTTGATCACTGTGGATAACTGGTGCTGGCTGTGGTCAGATCGGAGGAGCAGAAGGAATCTCAAAGGGGGTAATGTTGGCAGGCACCCTGGGTATGCCGGAAGGTGGCTGTGCCTGGGATGGCAGAAACAAGTCAGAATGACCAGTGACTCTCTCCACATGCTTGAATTCCTACAGGTATCCACAGATGGGGGACGGGCAGTCAGAGCTGCAGTCATGACAGTAATAGTACAGGCTCTGCCACCTGTATCACACTGCCTGTGTTAGATGCTCAACTTGGCCCCTTTCTAGCTACGTGTCTCCAGGACCGTCGCTCGCCCTCCTTTCCCTCATCTGGAGACTGGAAACAACTTGAGAATTCCCGGGACGACGCAGCTGCTGATGCCCGAGGGAATGGGCACTAAGGGCACGATCGCACAGAAAATGAGCCAAGGCGTAAGAAGTGGTGGTTTTGTGTTCTGTAAGGGGATTTTGAAACTCAGAATGATGAGCTAGGGCATAGGCTGGAGGATCTGAGACATTTATTAGTTCTTCCTAAGCAGTTTTTACCGAGAAGATCAAAAATAGGAGCCCTGGCCCGGTGGTGGCGCACACCTTTAATCCCAGCACTCAGGAAGCAGAGGCAGGCGGATCTCTGTGAGTTCAAGTCCAGCCTGGTCTACAAGAGCTAGTTCCAGGACAGGCTCCCAAAGCTACAGAGAAACTCTGTCTCAAAAACAAAAACAAACAAAAAAAAAGGACGGAGCCCTACTAAAGCCCTGGAAGCAAATGACAAAGTTTCTAGGCCAGAAAGCTCACTTTACATGACTGAATTTACATGACTGGAGCAACCAGGGCTAGTGGCAGGCCCTTAAGACAGTGAGTTCAAAAAGGGGGACACATCCACCGTATGCAGCACACTGGCTGGCCAGTTAGGTGAGAGTTCCAGAAGGAGGCAGAGCCACACAAGGAGAGAAGCCCTTGGCACTGATCGCCAGAGGCCACCATTATTACATAAGAATGGTTGCTGGGTGGTGGTGGCATACACTTTTAATCCCAGCACTTGGGAGGCAGAGGCAGATGGAACTCTGCAAGTTCAAGGCCAGCCTGCTCTACAGATCAAGTTCCAGGACAGGCAGGGATGTTACACAGAGAAACCTTGCCTTGAAAAAACAAATAACAACAACAACAATAATATTTGTCCTGGTTGACTTTAACTGTCAACATAACCTAGAGTCATCAGAGAGCCTCAGCGGAGAAACTGCCTGGATCCGATAGTCCTGTGACATGCTGGCGGGGGATTATCTTGGATTTTAGCTGGTATAGTCCCAGAACATTGAAGGTGGTGCTGTTCCCAGGCAGGTTATTCTGAACTGTACCAAAAAAGCTAGGGAGCAAGCAGTACCTCTGTGGTCCCTGCTTTACTTCTCTGGTAGTGAAATGAGTCCCCCACTTGGAGGCAATGCTGTGTGAGACAGCAAGTGTGCCTGGCATTGAGTGCCAGCCTTGATTTCCCTCAGTGATGGACTGAGACCTAGAGTTGTAAACCTTTCCTACCCTAAATTGCTTTTGGTCGAAGTATCTTATGACAACAACAGAATAGAAACTAGAGCACTAATTAGAGGCAACTAAAATATGAAGGACTTCCCACTAACCCAAGGAAAGAGAAAGAACATCATATGTTTCAATGATGAACATACTAATTTCCCTTAGCCCAAGGAAAGAGAAAGGACTGGCTACCGTGTTTTCTCATAGCATCAACTGTTAAAACTTCAAAAAAGAGTCTGGTTTTTTAAAAATATATTGATTTTTTTTGAGCTGGTGGCTCAATCACAACTACCAAAAAAAAAAAAAAAAAAAAAACTGAGGCAGGAGAACTGCAATGGCCAAGTCAATGTAAGTTCAAGGCCAGTCTGGGTAACCCAGTGAGACCCTGTCTTCAAATGTAAAGTAAAAGAGAGCTGAGGCCACAGCTCAGTGGGAGAGTGCTGATCTGGCAGGCACAAGGCCAAGAGGGTTCTGTCTTAGCACCGTTAGAAAACACCTATTTCACAAAAGTGGCTTTGATGGAGAAATAGAGACAATACCCATTTACAGGTTGCCATTGTGAAGAGCGAACGTCAAATTGCCGTGTTGAATTTTGACTTACAGCTGCTTTACCTTTGCTATTTCAAAAATTAAATTTGAAAACTTCACCCCAAATCACCAAGTATTTAAGCCTTATTTTTATATGACAGATGCTCCCATAAGTTAAGATTCTCAATGATTCCCCTATGTCTTCTGCTATAGGAGATAGACAAGAACAGTGGGAACTGTAAAAACAAATCCTGAAATAATATGTCATTTAAGACTTTCCAAATGAGGGGCTGGAGAGATGGCTCAGCGGTAAAAACCACTGGCTGTTGTTCTTCCGGGGTTCCCGAGTTCAATTCCCAGCACCCACATGGCGGCTCACAACCATCTACAATGGGAGCCAATGCCCTATTCTGGTGTGCAGATGGACATGCAGACAAAGCACCCACATACATTAAATAAGTACATCTTGGGCAGGGGAAGACTTTCAAGATAATCTGGAGGTAAGACCCAGGCCAGCTGAAGTGTGTAGAGGCATACACTACTGGGTTCGGCAGCCACTAACCCGCTGATTTCTCAAGCTGCTAACTGGAGGAAAAGAAGTAAAAGGAAAGGAAAGGACAGACGTGGCTGCTCCTAGGTGTGGTGAAGGAGAACGTTTTTTGTAGATAAAAGGGAGAGCGCAGGTAGCTGAGCTGCATGGACAGGGACATCCGGGAGAGTCCAGAGTGGACAACACGAGGCTGAACTGGGCCATGTGGGGTGGGGAGAGGAGGGAGAGAGGGAACCAGGTGCAGCAGCCAGGAGGTCAAAGGTACAAAAGGGGCAGGTAACCAAGACATCTGAATTACTATATAGGGAAGAGCTTCTGGGGGAGGGCAGCCAGTCCCTGGGTCGGAGAATTCAGGGGACGGGGAGGGGGATGCCAGCCATACCCTGTAACAGAGAGAGACTGAGTAACACAGGGAGAACAGACAGGTCCACTTTGATGTGTTAAATAGGCACCTCAGCCTTTGTCCCGGTTGGAAAGTTAACGCTAAGGACATAGAAACAAGACAGGTTAGCAGAGCTAATTCTGCTAGGATAAATACACTGTAAGTATGCCTGTGTGGTTCTGTTTTGTTTTGTTTGTCTGTTTGTTTTCCACAGTCCACTGTTATGGGGTAGAGAATTAGGAACAATAAAAATGAATATTTTCATGTAGATACCCAATGTTATATTGTCTACCAAGCTTTTTTCTTTTTTCCTCATAGAAAGCCTTGTCGGGTTTCTACTTTACCACCTCATGAGAAACACCTGTACTGAATCTCAGAGATGTGTTATGAAAACTAAAGTTCCACCTCCGTGTGAAAGAATGAAGGCGATGAGAGTCAAAAAGTTGTGATACAAGGGCAGAAATAGTGTTTGATGCCAAGGAGTAGACCAATGGCTATGACGGCCTTGACACGTGACTCAGAAGCCACCTGCAACTATAAAATAATAATAAAAAGATCAATCTGCTCATCTAGACAGATAGAATAATGACTCATGCCTTCACCAACATTCGGGAGGTGTAGGCAGGAGGAGTTCAAAGTTCTCCTCCAGTCCACAACATATCAAGGCTGAGGCTAGCCTGGGCTATATGAGACCCTAGCCACAAACAAAAAACACACTCATCCACATAGTTTTAAACTGGGGGGAAAAAAACAAACCTGTTTGGTTTGTTTGACAATATGACTACTGTTAGCTGGTAGGAGTTTAGAGATCAAAATATCAAAACCAAACACACCAATATGAAAGATGTTCTGGCCGGGTGGTAGTGGCACACGCCTTTAATCCCAGCACTTGAAAGGCAGAGGCAGGCTGATCTCTGTGAGTTTGAGGCCAGCCTGGTCTATAAGAGCTAGCTCCAGGATAGGCTCCAAAGCTACAGAGAAACCCTGTCTCGAAAAACCAAAAAGAAAAAAAAAAAGAAAAAAAGAAAAAAAAAGAAAGAAAGAAAGAAAAAAAAAAGAAAAAGAAGTATTCAGGAGTACAGAAGCAGTTCAGTTTCAGAGGAGTTGGGGGGCTGGTGCAAGATTCAGGGCCTGGTCAAAGTGGCAAAAAGGGTTGCCAGCTGGAGCCCTTCTTTATTGGAGGCTTCCTGAAGGGGCAGGCCTTCAGAGCAGTGATTTGGATTAACTAAGAAAGTTGGATTGTTTCAAGAAGCTTGAGCAGGGCAAAATACATCCAGCCCTTGAGAGGCAGAGGCAGGTGGATCTCTGTGAGTTCATGGGCAGCTTGGTTTACAGAGTGAGTTCCAAACCGGAAAAGGCTACATAGTGAGACTCTGTCTCCAAAACACAACAAACTGAAACAGAAACAGACCATCCTTCTTGGGAAAGCCCCTGGAGATGCCTTGCTCCCAGGACCACTCAGAAGAGGTAAACGTCTTCTGCCCCCTGCTGTAAAGCCAGCTGACCCTGTGGCCTGTGCCTGAGAACTAAGGATGGGTTTACATATTTACATGGTCAAGAGAAAAATCGAAGACAGACTGGGGACACATGAACATGATATGAAGTTCAAGTGTCAGGTTCCTCGAGTCTATTGGAACACAGACTCCACTGTGGTTTCTGATTGTTTCTTTCTTTCTTTTTGGTTTTTCGAGACAGGGTTTCTTTGTGTAACAGAGTCCTGGCTGGCCTGGAACTTCCTATGTAGACCAACCTGGTTGACCTCAAACTCTAGAGTCCCACCTGCGTCTGCCTCCCCAGTGCTGGGATTAAAGGTGTGAACCACCACCGCCCAGTTCCTGACCCCATTCTTTCCCGACCATCTGTAACTACTATGCAGACACAAAAACAGTTTTCAGTAGTTTCACCAGATACCATAGGGACCAGAAATCTTCGATATTTAATGATTTCACCTAAAGAGTGTGTGACACCTGCCACAGAATCCCTCCCATCCAGACGTCTTTGAGACTCACAGTCTGAAATATTAAAATAAAAATACACTGAATGGTGTATAACACATTTAGAACTAAGTACCAAGTGTTTTCTAGAAGGCAGATTTGCTCTAAAATGGCATTCCTGTCTGCCTTTCAGGCGGCCTCCCAGGACCATGCTGGTTTACGCACCAGAATGCCAAGGGAGATGGGCTTGCTGGAAATGTTCTAGAAAAAGTATTCGGGACAAGGGCATTCTGAAGAGGAAGCTGCTAATGTTGCCTGGAAGGGCTATGTAGTCCAGCCAGCCAAGCAGACCTGGAAAGCAAGAGCTCCTATCTCAGCCTAGCAGGATACATAAGGGCACACAGATGTGCACGTGTATTCCAGAAATGAAAACAAAACGCATGTGGCTGAACCTGCCTGGCAGAGCAGGGCCATCGCGGAGCCTGGAAATTGACTGGAGATAACAGGACTGATGAACGCAACAATTCGCACACAAGTGCTTTCTGTGTGGATTCCTTTCACTGCTGCACTAGCCCTTGACCTAGGTAGGTCCTGCCATTCATTGCTCCCACTTTATAAATGAGGAATCTGGGGTGCTCCAAAGTGCTGGGATTTCCCATCCTGAAAACAGAGGAGCAAGAGCAGCTGGATCCAGGCTCCCATTCTTAAGCACATCCAATAAAGATGCCATTCGCCACCACTGTCCCTCACTGGCCGCAGTAACTGGAGGGTAATGGCACAGGCCTGCATCCCGTCACTCTGGCAACCGAGGCAAGAGGATCATGAATGTAAGGTCATCCTGGGCTACATAGCAAAGTCCTGTCTCAAAACACAAATACATAAGCAAGAAGGTAGCAACAGAAACAAGGAGTATAAATGGACAAGTGAGCTATGTCTCAGGTCCTGGGACTATCTGACAGCTGCCGGCAAGAGTAGTGAAGACTTCATTAGGGCACTTGACACTAAAGACTCTTGAAGCCACACCAGACAAAACTACAGGGCCGGCAATTAAGTGTTATGTGTGGTACAGACTATAAATTCCACAAAAATTAGAAAAAGGAGAAGAGGAACACTCTGGCTTACAGGGGAGCTATGTTGCTGTCGGGGTGCTGGCCTTCACACCAGTCTTTGGGTCTTGGGAACGGGAACTATAAAGTCTACAAAAATCATATAAACCTCCTCTGCTTGGTTTATTCCTAAAAATACCTCCAACATCAAGACCAGGACCTCAAATGCCCAAGGGGCTTATTAATATTTGTTGAATGTCCAAGTGGGTTTTAAACATACATGCATGTTTTGGGGGCTGGAGATGAGGCTCTCTTCTCTTGCATCCAGCACCATAGAGGTCTGCCTTGACCCAGGCAGAAAGCAATAGAGCCAGTTGACCTTGGACCGAGGCCTCGGAAACAAGGAGTTAAAATGTTCTCCCAGGCAATTTTGTCACGGGGACCCCAAGCGGGCGCTATACAGCAATATCCACTGCATGATAGGGCACCTTCTTCATTTTCCAGCCTTGCTCCTCTGGCTGTGATCTGCATTTGCTGCCAGAAATAGGATTGCAATGTGTGGTACACAGAGCTGAATAAGGAGGATCTGGATACGGGAAGCAGAAGGCTCTAAAAGCATGTAAACGCCACCCTTTTTCATGTTGGCGAGAAGTCCCCACCACAACAACCTTTGCCAGAGGCGACCCAGTCTCAGGAGAGATACTGCGCTTTGGGGGTCAACAGACTTGCACTCTGTTCCTTTTAACCCGCTTTTGTGAGTGACAGTCCTCTGACCCAGGCGACCTCCACCGCGGGGAGTTCAGCTGTGCCCTCTTGCAAAAGCATCATCCCAGCTGGCCCTCTCTTGGAGGGCTAGGGAGGGTCCCAAGACTTGAGTGCCCAGCCACTCCCTCCCACCTGTTGTTAACGAGTCTGCTAATTGCATCTGGCCTCAGGGAGGGAAGAGAGTATAAAGGCTTGGCAGGACTGCTGGAGGGGTGCTCCATCTCAGCTCCTGTTGGCAAACCCTTATTCTTTCTGGGTAAAGGATTTTCAGGTGCAGCCTCTTGTGGGTGGAGGGCCCAGACTCCTGTAAGCAACCCCTCATCTATGCTTGGTAAGGAAGCCCAATAAACCCAGTGGTTCCTCAGGGAATTTTGGCAGAACCCTGCGTCAGCTGGGGACCTTAGGAGAAGGGGTAGATGCTGTTTATGTCTTTTCATGAGAAGAACTTTTAGCAATATCTGCATTCCCTTGGAGAGCTGCAGACTCCTTGGGCATTTCCCATGTCAAGCAGTAGTGGTCCTGGACTGTGGAGAATGCGTTAAATGAGATAACAGATACACGCAGGCTGCAGACATGCAGAACACGAGAGGGAAGAGCTCTAGTTTTACATTGTGATGGTTCTGTGCTGTGACCCCCAGAATTCTTTCTCATTTGTCCATCTGTGGGGGAAGATGTGACTTAGTTACTACTGATAGGTACTAGGAACAGGAATCTCTCTTTGGTGATGAAATGATTTAAAACAAGGCCAGCCCCGCAACAACCAGAGTCTTATTCCCAGGACCAACTCCCAAAAGTTATCCTCTAATCCCCACACACATGCTTGTAACACATGTGGTCTCCCATGTACATACATGTACACGAAATATTTTTCAAAGACTTTTTTATCTTATACACATGAGTGTTTGTCTGCAGTATGTATGTATACCGCATATGTGTCTGATCCCCCCCAAAGGCCAGGGGAAGCCATCAAATCTCCTGGAGCTGGAGTTACAGATGGTTGTGAGTTAGTTGCCCTGTGAGTGCTGGGGCTTAACCCAGGTCCTCTGTGACCACAGCAAGCACTTTTCAGTGCTGAGCCATTTCTCCAGCCTCCAGTAAATTTTTTAAAAGTTAAAGAAAAAAATGAGCAGATCTGAAATGGATGCAGCGGCATAACACTCAATATGTTGAAACTGACTGTGGACTTGGAATGTGTGAAGCAGACCATGTGGATTAACCCTTGGGAAAGTTGTACATCAACTGCTTTGGTGGGAAGGCGGGGGCGGGGGGGGGGAAGGACTAGAAAACCTGAACAGCAGAGGCCACACTGTACACAGAGCGCAGGCCTGGTACAGCGCTGGTCATCCAAGGGCTTCATATTCATCCTGGCTCAGCCTTCATCTGGCTGTGACCTTGGAAAAGCTCCCTCCATTCTGTGTGCTTTCTTTGCCTCCTTGTTGGGAGAGATGAGCGAGAGAGAGAGAGAGAGAGAGAGAGAGAGAGAGAGAGAGAGAGAGAGAGAGAACTGAGAACAAGGATGCACCCCCTGATGGCTTAAGTCTACAGTTTGCCTCCTGCCTCCGCTGGAGGAGGGAGGAGCAGAGGGAAGCCAGAGATAGGCAGAGAGCAGATATTCCCTAGGCCTTTCCCCTCCCGTTCTCTCTGCTCTGCATCTTGCCCTCCCCTTGACCTCTAGGTCTTTGTTAGCGTCCATCAACCTGGAAGCCCAAGTCCATGCATGCAGGACAGTGTGTGCGGCTCGGACAAGGTCAAGGTCATGAGGAGACTCAGACGTGAGCCACACGTCAAGTGTGATTCCACCTCTAGTAATAGATAGACCTTGGGAAGGAAGCAGCTTGGAAAATGAGGGGAGACACACAACAAACTCCCCAGGTTTTTCCTGTTATTTTCTATTGCCTACTTAAAAAGAGAACATCCCCTCATTGGTTCTGTGGCATCTGTTAATATATAGCAGTAAGCTGCACTTGACTATACGTATTTTAATTTTTTATTGTGGTAAAGCATATCCCCTTTTCCCCCCTCTTTGCCATCTTTTAAGCAAACCATGCAGTGACCTTAGTCTAGTAACATGGATGCCACTGCCAGCCATGTCTAAGAAGTGCGGGATCCCAAATGTTCCTCTCCGTGGCCTTTTACATTTGCCTGTACCGTGTGACCGCTACCTGAATCTCCCATGCCCTTCTCGTCCGTTTTCCTTTAGCTATTTGCTCTTGTTAATTGTAGGCCTTTGCTCAGGGAGGTGGGGCAAAACAGGAGACAGAGCATGGTTGTTTAGGTTTGGTTTGGCTTTTGCAGGAGGCTTAGGTACTTCTTCGGTTTGCATGGTCAGGATCTCAAGGTTTCCTCCCCGCGGGCTTACGTTCCCATGTTCTTGTTCCGGAGGGCATAGTGCAGGGACGGGAACACGATGCTTTCCAGATCTGCTGTCTTCCAGCTCAATAGGATTCCCTTGTCCTACATCCCAGGGCCACGTCACAGACTGAAACATTATCACTGGGGAGTGCTCCAAATTCTCAGTGCAGATAGAGACAGTGGTGCCAGCCACACCTTCTGCTCAACAGAACACAGGTAACAAACTGCTTACTCCCTGCCTGGCGATTTGTTTGGGACGTTTCTGTGACCTCAAGAGGTTTGCTTGCCTGATAGCTACATTCAAAATGACATTGGTCCATTTTCTCATTTTGTGAAAGATAAAAACTAGGAAGCTAAAAATATTTAGTATTTGCTTGATTTATTATTATTTTCGATATTTAAGTCTGAGGTGCTGGGAGGTAAAGAGAAACTCTAGGATCAGAATACAGCCTATTAAACAAGAAAGGGACCAGTGAAAGGCTGGGAAAAGAGATCCTGCCACATACTCCAAGTGGTAAAATGCAGGAGGGCTGCTTTAGTCCCAGAGACAGGGAGCAATTACACGATTTTGTTCAGAAACCCCAAAGAAAGCAAAACCAAATAAAAACGCAAAACTTTTCCACACCAAGTGTTCTGTCGTCTCTCCCAACCTTCTCTCTCCTTCCCTCCCAACTCTAACTTCTCTGTCTGCAAATGGGCACTGTGTTTTTAATCCTCATGTGAAAGAAGTCCTTGTGTTAAGCCTAAAATCCAGAACCTGAATCCCAACCACAAGATTGACTCCGATGCAAAAACAGGGATTCTTTATTATGAATTAACTCAGGTCCCTCTGTTTGTCCCTTTGAAGCAGCAGCAACAGGAACAGCATAGGAGCGAGACGCATAGCAGCAAACAAGAAGGCTTTTATACAGGGGAAGAGGCTTGGGACTCTGGGCTTGTGATTGGCTGCCCTCTAGTGGATGAAGGGAATTCCAGATTTCCAGGCTTAGGATTGGCTGCTCCCTACGATGCAAGGAGGTATGAGAGGAATTTCAAGCCTCTAGGGGCTCAGTGATTGGTCAGTTTTCCCTGCTCAGGGATTGGCTGGTTTTGTCTCAAGGGCAGAGATGGCTCCGATTCTAGGACCAAATTGTGTTTCTTTCTTTGGTTCGTTTTACCTTTTTGACCCTAATTTTGGGACCAGGGTGAATATCTTTGGTATGCTCTGAATCTAGGGGCTTAGTGCGTTCTTTTGGTCCTGGTTTCAGGGTCTAGGGATTTTCCTCCGGTTCTTGGCTCAAGGATAAAGCGTCTCTTCCCTGGCTCTGGTCCCATTTTCAGGGTGTGTTTCTTTCACTGGGTTGGGGCTTGGAGCCGAGCCGTTCAGGGTCTGTGTAGGGCTTCGTTTTGGGTCAGAGATTTTCTGGGGCCTGGGTCTCTCACTTGGGCAGTCTGGGAAAATTAAAGGGAAAGTAGGGAGTGTGTTGGGATTTTAAATTCATTTAAATGCATTTTAATTTTTTTTTTTCGAGACAGGGTTTCTCTGTGGTTTTGGAGCCTGTCCTGGAACTAGCTCTTGTAGACCAGGCTGGTCTCGAACTCACAGAGATCCGCCTGCCTCTGCCTCCCAAGTGCTGGGATTAAAGGCGTGCGCCACCACCGCCCGGCAATGCATTTTAATTTTAAAATTTAAATACCTACCAGTGCAGAATCATTTTCAGGTCAAACCATGGACACATAGGCAGAGGAGTTTCAAAGCTCTGACAGCAGAATAAAATAGATACTGTGTTATTTTCCAAAATATTTCTGATATTTACAATTTATTGGGTTTTTTTTTGTTTTGTGTGTTTGTTTTATGTAACTTCCTCTATACTCAACTCAGAAGTTTGTTTTATGGCTATTTAAATGGTGGTTATAGCTGGAAGGGTTAAAGTTTTATTTACTCACATGTGTAACTTTTGCTTTATAGCTCATTTTATTTTCAAATAGTCCACGCCTTTGCCTTACGCCTCCTTGATCTGTTGATTTCTGAGAGATGTATGGTAGTGTTCCCAAGAACAGAGGTTTGTTAATTTCAGTTCTTATGGTAATTGGGTTCCCCCAAAATATTCTGAAAGCTTGCTCTTGGCGCATGAGGACTGGCAGACATTACATTTTTCTCAGTGGATTGTGCCTATTTATTTACTTATTTATTTATTATACAGTATTCTACCTACATACCAGAAGAGGGCACCATATCACATTACAGATGGTTGTGAGCCACCATGTGGTTGCTAGGACTTGAGGTCAGGTCTCTGGAATAGCAGCCAGTGCTCTTACCATTTGAGCCATCTCTCCAGCCCCTCATTGATATTTTTAATTAAAATATTTTTAGACTTTAACATTTTTTAACTTATGTTTATGGATACTTTCCTGCATGCATGTGTGTGCACACCGTGCTAGAGGAGGTCAGAAGGGGACATTGATCCCCTGGGAATAGAGTTATAGCTATGAGCCTCTACATGGGTCCTGGGAATTGGGCCAGGGCCCTCTGAAAGAGTAACAAGTGTTTTTAGCCATTGAGCAATGTCTCCAGACCCTTTCTGCCATATTTTTGTTTTGTTTGTTTGTTTTTCGAAACAGGATTTCTATGTGTTGCCCTAGCTGTCCTAGAACTTGCTCTGAAGACCAGGCTGGCTGTAAACTCACAGAGATCCACCTGCCTCTGCCTCTTGAGTGCTAGGAATAAAGGCATGTGCCACCACTGAATGGCTCCTCCCTGACATTTTAAATAATTTTTTTCTTGCATATTATTTTGCGTGGATCAATATTTTTATACTTGATCTTGTTTTCCTTTCTTCTGCATTCAATACTTTTTTTTATATTTTTGTTTGTGAGACTAGCCTCTGATGGTTGAGCCACCTCTCCAGCCCTCATCACTATTTTTTTTTTTTTTTTTTTTTTTTTGATTTTCGAGACAGGGTTTCTCCGTAGCTTTTGGTTCCTGTCCTGGAACTAGCTCTTGTAGACCAGGCTGTCATCACTATTTTTTAAAAGATGCATTTAGGTCATAGTCGCCATGGCCAGCTATCCGTACGGGCAGAATTGCCCCGGAGCTGCAGGACAGGCACCTGGAGCACCTCCAGGTGGCTACTACCCTGGACCTCCCCATGGTGGGGGCTAGTATGGCAGTGGATTCCCCCCTGGTGGTGGTTACGGAGGTCCTTCCCCTGGAGGGCCATATGGATACCCCAGTGCTGGGGGACTCCCCTCTGGAACTCCGAGTGGACCATATGGTGGTGTCCCCCCAGGGGGCCCCTACGGTCAGCCACCTCCAAGTTCCTATGGTGCCCAGCAGCCTGGACCTTATGGACAGGGTGGTGTCCCCCCCAATGTGGATCCTGAGGCCTACTCGTGGTTCCAGTCAGTGGATGCCGATCACAGCGGCTATATCTCCCTGAAGGAGCTGAAGCAGGCCCTCGTCAACTCTAACTGGTCCTCGTTCAATGATGAGACCTGCCTCATGATGATAAACATGTTTGATAAGACCAAATCCGGCCGCATTGATGTCGTCGGCTTCTCAGCCCTATGGAGATTCCTCCAGCAGTGGAAGAGCCTCTTCCAGCAGTATGACCGGGACCGCTCTGGATCCATCAGCTCTGTAGAGCTGCAGCAAGCGCTGTCGCAGATGGGCTACAACCTGAGCCCTCAGTTCACCCAGCTCCTGGTGTCTCGCTACTGTGCGCGCTCTGCCACTCCCGCCATGCAGCTTGACTGCTTCATCAAGGTGTGTACCCAGCTGCAGGTGCTGACTGAGGCCTTCCGGGAAAAGGACACCGCCGTACAGGGCAACATTCGGCTCAGCTTTGAAGACTTCGTCACCATGACAGCCTCTCGGATGCTATGATCCAGCCTACCCAACAAGAGTGGAGCACACCAAGGGATGCGGCCTGTCTACTCTTCCTTCTCTCCTAGCAAAGCTTTTCCTAGCTTGACCTAGGAAAGGTCCGAAGGCTTGGGCTGTGGAATGGCACCACCTTGGGGTAGGGGATGCTGGTGGTGCAGTGGAGTTAGTGTCTGGTCAGCTGTCCCTGGCCTCTGGCTTCCCCCTCTGTTCCCTGATGACAGTGCTAAGCATCGCTGCTGGCCTCTGCTGGCATGCCTGTCACTCCTCACCAAGACCGTCAGGTCAGATGAGCCCAGCTTCTGCTAAGTGGACTCAGACTGAGCATGAGGGAGATTTCCTGGGACCAGTGCCTGGGATTCCTCAACTCCCACAATCCTTGTGTGTTAGCATTAGTTCACCTGAGACTTTGCCTGCTCTAGAGGCTTGGAGAAGCTGCCATTTCAGCCATATCTGATGAGGTTCCTGCCCTCCAAAACTTGGACCCCTCACTGACCTGCCATGTTCCACTCAGCTTCAGTTCCAGGGGACAGTTGTCGCATCTTACTGCCAATGTTTATAATTTGCTTTTTTTTTTCCCATTTGGGGCCAAAAGTCCAGAAAACTGTGAGTTTCAATAAAAGACTCTACAGTCCCATGCTTCCCAAAAAAAAAAAAAAAAAAGATGCATTTATTTTTATTTTGTGTGAGTGTTTGCCTGCATGTATGCATATGTACCATGTGTATGCCTGATGCCCAGAAAGACCAGAAGAAGGCTGCAGATTCCTTAGACCTTAAGTTACAGGCAGTTGTGAGCCACCATGTGGATGGTATACTGGGAACTGAACCCAGGTCCTCTGCAATAGCATACAGTACTCTTAACCACTGAGCCACCTCTCTGGTCCCTTTCATTGCCACTTTACAATGCAGACTGAACCGACAGTGAGAAAAACCTGAAATTTTAAAATTTGTATAAATTGTTTTTAACCTAGACAAAAATCTCCTAGACCATTACAACAGACTACAGTTACAAGACAAAAAAGCAACAGCAAAAAAAAAAAAAACCAAACAAAAAACTTCATTGATGTATAACTTAAAAATTATAAAATTCATTTTCCAAGTGACTCTGTCTCTATGATCCATTTCTTAAAAATTTTTTATTTCTTGTTAAAATAGTAATGAATTGTGCTTAAGACCTGAATGTATATTATCTTTCCCAGCCATAAACATACAATTGCCTAAGAATCTCAGAAAGAAAAGAAAACAATTGTAAGGAATATGTGTTATATATACAATGCAAAAATTTCCAGTTAGAAGAAAGAATATTGAATGAAGAGGGCAGAGATCTGTGCGTTTAAGACAAGCTTGATCTACATAGTAGTTCCAGACAAGTATGTAGTGAGTTCCTGTCTCAGAAAAGAAAAAAACAGGAAAGTATATGCAACTGAGATAATCATACTGAGAGAATTAAGCCATTCTCAGAAAGATAGAGACCCAGACCCCAGGAAATCCCTGATCTGCAGCCCCCACCCAGACCCCGAATGGCTTGGCTCCAGTCCAGAACCAGGGAAAGAAACACAACCTGAAAAGAGGGCCAGAGCCAGGGAAAGAGAGACTTTGTCCCCAAAACTATGGCCCTGGACTATGGACCCTGGGCCCCTGGCCCTGCTCCTGGCCTCCTGGCCGTCGCCCACCTGGCCCTGGACCCCTGACCCTGGCCCTGCCCCCCGCCCCCAGCGCTGACCCTGGGCCCCCTGACCCTGGCTTATCTGGTCCTGGCCCTGGCCCCCCTTTCCCTGGAACTGGCTCTGGCCTATCTGGCCCTGACCCCTCTGGCTCTGGCCCTGGCTGCCTGGCCCCACCCTGATACTGGCCCTGGCCCTGTCCCCTCTGGCCTTGGCCCTGGGCTTGGCTTCCCTGGCTTTGGCTCTGGCGCCCCCTGACCCTAGCTCTGGCCCTCCTGGCCCTGGCCCTGGCCCCCCTGGCTTTGGCCATGACCCCCCTGATCCTGGCTTTGGCCCCCATGGCTCTGGTCCCCTGGCTTTGGTCTGAGTCCCCTGACCCTGGCCCCACTGGCCCTGGCTTTGGCCTTGGGCCCATCCCCCCTGAATTTGGCCCTGGCCCCCCTGGCCCTGGCCCTAGTTCTGACCCCCCTGGTCCTAGCACTGGCTCTAGCCCCCCTGGCCCTGGTCCTGCCCTTGCCACATGGCCCTGACGTCTCTGGTTCTGGCCCTGACCCTACTTGCCCTGGTCCCCCTGGCCCTGGCCTTGGCCCTTGCTCCTCTGATCCTGGCCCCCCTGACATTGGCCCTGGCCGTGGCCCCCCTGGACCTGGACCTGGCTCCCCTGGCCCTAGCTTCCCTGGCCCTTGCCTTGGCCTTGGTCCTGGCCCCCCCAGGCCCTGGCCCTGGCCCCCCTGGCTCTGACCCTGTCTTCCATGCTTCTCCTGGCATGGCCCAGTAAGCCCTTTTAAAGCATCCAGCCACTTTTCCAGCCCAAAGTCCTGTCTTCTGTATGTCTCCAGTAAATCTTAGGTCAGGCCTGTCACAGAAACAACCCACTCTCTGGTACTAACTTCTGTCTCAGTCACTGTTCTATTGTGCTGTAAAGTAACACCATGACAAAAGCAACTATTATAAGCAAAAGCATTTAACTGGGGGATCACTTCAGTTTCAGAGGTTAATCCATTCTCATCATGGCGGCACATAGGCAGATGACAGAGCTGGAGCTAAGAACTACATCCTGATCTGATCAGGGAGAGAGAGAGAGAGAGAGAGAGAGAGAGAGAGAGAGAGAGAGAGAGAGAGAGAGAGTGTTCAGGGCTTGGCATGCGGTTTTGAATCTTCAAAACCCACCCTCAGTGACACACTTTCTCCAACAAGACCACACCTCTTAATCCGTTCAAATAGTGCCCCTCCCCTCTCCTGGTGACTAAGCATTCAAATATATGAGCCTGTAGGTAGGGGCCATTCTCATTCAACCACCACACGTGGAAAACTGAATTAAATCCCACATAAAACTCCAAAGCCACAGAGAAACCCTGTCTCCAAAAAAAAAAAAAAAATCCCACATAAAAGTGGAGAGGACTGACTGCATGAAATTGTCCTCTGACCTCCACATTCACGTGCATGCAAGTATACACACGCACGCACGCACACACACACACACACACACACACACAGTTGTTTAAATCACTCATGTGCACAAGCAAACATCAAAAGGTCCCAGGCACTAATGGTCTTATTCCAATCTCATCGGATGACCAGATAAACGAGTCATCTCAAAACCAATGGCGCTTTGAACAGGACACAGGTGCCCAAAGGAAGAGGTCTTAGCTGGAGATTTAATTACAAGCCATCACCATAAATAAAACTTGTTTCATTGGAGCTGTAATAAGGTTCTTGAGGGTGCAATGAAGTGAGGTCCCTGGTGCCGTGTGTGGGTTTTGCTGTCAGAATTTGACTAATGCGGGGTTAGTGCCACAGCTATTGACAACAGAACAAATTTCTATGGAAATTACTCTTAATACTGAATGACTACAACTTAATGGCCACATTTGTAAGAAGATTGGCTAAGTCAAAGAACACTAGCAGGTCTCATCATTCATAAAATTAAAGATAGAACAACAAACGGGGTGGGAAAACCAACCTATCGATGGAAAACAGTTAACTCACTTTCTTCTGTTGCTGGAAATAGTTTTAAGTAGGTTCGGCGAAAAGGCCCAAGGCAGTGTCTCTTCCCTGTTTTTATTTACCCTTTGCAATCTATTCGGGTTCCAGAACAAACCATTCAGAAACGGGTGTTAGGAACAACAGATGCCTCTCTCCATTCTGGAAGCTGGACGTCCTCATCAGGACTTATCAGGATTGGCCACGTTCTGCTCAGAGCTTGCTTTTAGGTTGCTGATTCTCACCTTCTCTTTGTGTCCTCACTTGGAGCAATGAGGACAGGAGGCCTCTCTGGGGCATCTTTTATTAGGGGCACTTATCTCACTGAGGGGCTAGGACCTGGGTCTGGTTCCCAGCACCTGTGCCTATATCTCCAGCACCAAAGGACCCACATCCTCAGATACCCAAAGCAACTTTATGCACACACACACACACACACACACACACACACACACACACACACACTTTAAAAAAAATGGTTTTGGCCAGGCAGTAGTTTTGCACGCCTTTAATCCCAGCACTCAGGAGGCAGAGGCAGGTGGATCTCCTTGAGTTCGAGGGCAGTCTGGTCTACAGAGTGAGTCCCAAGACAGCCAGGACAGTTTCACAGAGAAGCCCTGTCTTGAAGACAAACAAACAGACAAAAAACTACGGTTTTGTCAGATAAGATTTTAATTTGGAGGACTACACAACAAAACATCCAAAGTTTTGGCCTTTAAGAATAATTTTTTTACAGTTGGAAAGATAGCTCAGCAGTTAAGATCATATACTGTTCTTCAGAGGACCGAAATTTGGGTTCCCAGCATATATATCAGACAGTTTGCAACAATCTGTTAAGTCCAGTTCTGTGTGATCTGATGCCCTCTTCTGGCCTCCACAGGCACTGCATGCATAGGCTCAAACTTTCAGACACACATCCACATATACACATAATTTATGATAAAAAAAAATAAAACAAATAAACAAAAACCCTTCAAGGCAGGCATTACACCCAGAAGTATATGGCCAACACACACACAAATAATCTCAAAGGTATTTTTGGATTTTTTTTTCTCTCACATTGCTTTGTTTGGGCTTCTTTTGTTTTGTTTTTTTTTTTGTTTTTTCAAGACAGGGTTTCTTTGTCTGTCCTGGAACTCCCTTTGTAGACCATAAACACCACACCCTACAAGAAAGCTGGCCTCCTGTCTTCAGAATCATCTCAGCACGTATTTGGTTTCTAACTGTGATCATTTCAGGAAATTGCATCCACAAAAGCTGTGCCAAAGAACCCACAAAGGGCGGGGAGGAGTGTGTCTTCAGGAACCCAGTTACTTGGATATTTAGGATTATTCTGAAGAACGGTACACACTGGGAGGCTGCAGGAGCAGGTCTGTTTGTCTCCATAGCTTCTAGTGCCTGTGTGTGTGTAAAGTGTATGTTTGTGTGCATGTGTGTGCCTGTGAATCATGTGTGTGAATGTGCAGCCACATGCTGACCACAGCATGCCGAACTCAGAGGCCTCAGGTATCAGTTGAGATCAGGGTCTCTTGGTTGTTGTATGTGGCAAGCGAGCTGGCCTGGGAATTTTCAAGGATTCTCTTGTCTCTGCTTCCCTCCTCACCATAGGAGTACGGCTGTGACAGATGCATGTTACTGTGCCCAACCAGCACATGGGCCTGGGGATTTGAACTCAGGTCTTCAAGCTTGCTTGGCAAACACTTTACCCACAGATCCATCGCCACAGCGCTAGTGTCTTGTTTTTTGGATATATTCTTATTATCCGATTCTAAGCCTGAAAAGCTTTAGTTTTGTTTTATTTTTATATAAACTATCCTCCGTTTTTTGGGCTTAGATTTCTAAAACTAGAAAAGACTTTAAGATCAGCCTAGAATTTTTTTCAATGCAGCGTTTCTCTGTAGCCCTGGCTGTGTAACTGTCCTGGAACTCTCTTTGTAGAGCAGGCTGGCCTTGAACTCAGAGATCTGACTGCCTCTGCCTCCTGAGTGCTGGGATTAAAAATGTGTGCCACCAGACTCCTAGCTCTAGATCCTTCATTTTTATAAATAAGAGAGCATGGTGCTGGAAAATTGCACAATCAAGGTTATTCTATTTGTATTTAGGGTCTTAAAAAATCTTTTCAAAAACCAGCCTCACATGAGGAGAATTTCAATCACTCCTCAGCCATTTTTCCCTAAAGTAAAATAATCTGAGTGAGTCTGAGTGACATTCTTTAAGAATTCATGTCTTGAAGTTCTAAAGCCAGTGCTTCTAAATGCGACCTTCTTTGAAGAGGGCGTGGTCTTTGCAGGTATAGTCTGTAGTTGGCTTTTTCTTTGGGTGGCCAGCTCACACATAACAACACAGAGACTTATTCATTATGAAAGCTCAGCCTATAGCTTAGACTTGTTTTTAACTAGTTCATATAACTCAGATTAATCCATTTCTATTAATCTATGTTCTGTCTCTCACACAGCCCATCCTGTTTCCTCCGTGGCTCCTTGCCTCTCTCTCAGCATCTAGATTCCCCCTCCTTTCTCTCTCTATCTCGAAGTCCCGCCCATACCTGCTGCCTAGCTATTGGCCATTCACCTTTTCATTACACCAATCACAGCAATACACTTTCACACGGTGTACAAATATCTCACAACAATGGACAGTTAAAATAATGTCATAGGGAAACCTCTAGCCCAATATATCTGTTATTTTTATAAAATGGGACATGGGACAGACTTAGTCACAGACACATGCACCCAGGGAGAATGGCATGTGGAGATGAAGGGGAACCAAGGTAAAGGTTCTTTAAGTCAAGGAACAGCAAAAACTGCCAGCAAATACCAGCAGCTAATAGAGGAGCTAGGGTGCCCCCTCAATGTTTCCTTGGAAGGAAGCATCCTGCCAGCACACTCTTCAGTTTTCTCGGCAGCCCTAGGGCATGAGCGCACAAGTCCACCTGCTAAATAGCTAAGGCAGGGCTGAGTCACTTTTTCCTCTTACAATCCCTTTTTGCCACAGAAAATTGTATGTGACTTTGGACACCCATAGATGTATAAATTAGAATATATCAAACATTTGCTGGTAGTCAATCAGAAAAGTATTTTAAAAACAATTCTTTGAAGCATTTTTATAGTATGGCACAATTTTTACCATTCATTAAAGACAAAAGCAGAGCCGGAGAATGACTCAGTGGTTAAGAGTGAGTCCTGCCCTTCCAGAGGACTTGAGTTTTGCTCATAGCCACTCATAACTCCAGCTACTGGGGACCTGATGCCCTCTGCTGGCCTCTGTGGACACCTGAACAGGTGGCATACACTTAAATGAACACACACACACACATACACATAAAAATAAATCTCTCTTTAAAGATAATGACAAAGCATAGTCATAAGATGCAAGCATTTATTTTTACACAAAGTATTAAACCTTGAATTGATATTTGAGCCTAAAGAATGTAGAGAATTTTCCATAAATATGTAGTACAAAAAGAAGTATTTTAAAGAGCATTTATAAAATTATTAAAAATTCTGTACTGCCTTCTAAGCCAAAATTCATTTAACAACTTATTAATGAAACTCAAACAGCAAGTTTTGAAATTATTTTATATGTATAAATGGTGGTGTGTTCAGAGGCCAGAAGAGGGCACCAGATCCCCTGGGCTTGGAGTTACAGACTGTTGTGAGCTACCGTGTGTATTGGGAATTGAACCTGGGTCCTTTGGGAGAGCAGTCAGCATTCCTAACCACCAAGCCATCTCTCCAGTCTCTCAAACAGCAAGCTTTAAAATCATTTTTAATACAGTTCAATATAAAGATAGAGTGATCTGATGGTTACATGCTGAGAGGCGCTGGGAAGAAGACAAGAAAAGCTCTGCTTTCCATAACTCAGTGTAATGCTACTTTTTATTGCTGTGAAAAGACACCATGACCAGGACAACTTACAAAAGAAAGCTTATTTGGAGTTTTCTCAGTTTCTGAGGGTCAGTCCATGACCATTATATTGGGAAGCATGGCAGCAGACAGACAGACAGATATGGTGCTGGAGCAGTAGCTGAGAGCTTGCATTCTGAGACACAACCACAAGGCAGAGAAAGTACCAACAGGCAATGACATTGCCTTTTAAAGCCTCAAAGCCTACCCTCAATGACATACCTCGTCCAACAAGGTCACACCTCCTAGACCTTCTGAAACAGTTCCACCCAACCGGGGACCAAGTATTCCAATAGGAGCTTATTAGGCCATTCTCATTCAAACCACTGTTCCTTTAAGAGCAGAAATCATGTACAACCCCATGAATATGATTGTTCTAGAGAACAGTAAACTACGCTAGCCTCGAGTGTCAGCTCAGGTGTGCCAGACAGTGTCACTGCCACTGTGTCGAATGTCAGCATCTTCAGTGCAAAGTGTGCATGTTGTGTTCACAACCGAGACTGCAAGTGAACGTGTAAAACGACAGGCCTGAGAGCTTCCAGGAAGACCTTGGACCCTTTACACACTCGATTTTTAGTTAATTTTCGGTTGTTTTACATTTAGAAACCTGTTATGTTCTCAAATTTCTCATAACCCCCACCATCCGTCATCCCTCCCAGTCTGATGAGTTGTGACCCAGTTAGTGGATCAGGACTAGTCATGCCTTGTGTGTTTGGAAAATACGAGAGAATCCTCATGCATTCCACAAATATGCAATATGTGTAGCAGACCGAACGGAATCTGAGCACTATATAAGCTGCCAAAACTCAGTTTACAAAGCTGTCTTAGTTATGGTTACTATTAGCTGTGATGAAACGCCGTGACCAAAGGCAACTTGGAGAAAAAGGTTTATTTTGACTTACATATCCAGCCCATTGAGGGAAGCCAAGGCAGAAACTCAAACAGGGCAGAAAACTAGAAGCAAGGAGCTGATGGAGAGGCCATAGCGGGGTGCTGTTTCCTGGCTTGTTCCTTATGCTTTGCTCAGTCTGCTTTCTTGTAGAACCCAGGACCACCAGCCCAGGGATGGCTCCACCCACAATGGGCTTGTCCCTCCCCCATCAACCACGAATTAGGAAAGTGACCTACAGGCTTGCCTAGAGCCCGGCCTTATGGAGACATTGTCACAACTGATGCTCCCTCCTCTCCAATGACTCTAGCTGTGTCAAGATGACATACAATGACCCAGTACAGAAGTCAGCTCATTAAAACTCTTATACTTTCTGTAGCCTTCTCCAACTGTGTCATGTTCTAGAGAAACCTTGCTACACCCTAGAATGTGGTTAAAGGACCCTGTTTCCATCTGCATTTGTGGAGGCTAGATCCTCTCCTTTCCCAGGATTCCATGTAGTATGGTGCATTATAGTCATTTTGAGTTTTGTTTTTTTTTCTTCCTTGAGTGCTATACCTTTAAATCTGGGGGGGGGGAGTCATAGTCCCTTTCGGTTGTGAATTCTCTCCAAAGCTGTAGCTTCTTTTCACTGGCCCTGCATACCAGGCTGAGACCGGAGATCGGACATTCTTGTTTCCTCTGGCTTATTCACATGAGGAGAGAGGACAACACAGCTTTGAAGGGGCAGAAGGGTTGACTTTGTTAAGTGGGCATAACCAGCCTTCTCCCCCCCCAAGAGTATACAACAAGGAGGTGACCCTTTGGGGCAAGCTCAACAGTGAGGTTTCCCTCAACCGTGAGAGTACAAAATCTCAATAGGGAATCAAGGCCAGGCTAACCTTTCAAAGCCTTTGTGCTCTTAGCGGCTGTTTACCTGAGTTGGCAGGTGAAATTATGACTCGACGATGAAAACACGGAGGGCAGCAAATGAAAGAATTAGTGCCCTGTTCAAATTAGATTTGCCGTTCAAGCAGAGAAACCTTTGCCTGTTGGGGCTGCTGAGGGCACCTTCAGGGGTCTGCGGCCAAGGACAGGCTGAGAAGCAGCAAATTCATACTGCGTTTCATCAAGGGTCCTCCCCTACACCTGCTTCCAAATCGACCCAAGCCGGGAAGAGCCAGCCAAGCACAGGTCTGACGGGGCCCTCGTGTTCCAAGTGTCATTATGATCCTTGTTTATTCTCCTGGTGTGAATCTGGTCACAGTCTGATTTGTCAGGAAACCTGGGATTTCTCTGCTTTTTTTTTTTTTATTTTATTGAACATTTTTGTCTTCTTATATGTATGGGTATTTTGCCCGCATGTATGTCAGGGCGCCACATACATGCTTGGTACCCATGGAGGTCAAAAGCAGAATCTTTGCTTTTTTTTTAAATAACAAGGAAACGGGCAAGAATTATTTCCCCGCCCAAAGGCAAGGCATCTAAAAAACAGCTACATCATGCTGCTTCCAGTGGCCTTTGAAGGGGGAAGTAATGGAATCGGTGACGGAGCGCTAAGCCACTCTGCATGACTCATTAAACTGCCGTTTTCAGCACTTTGCCTCGCACCGCACAAATGATAGAATCCCATTACAATCCGTACTAAGTTTAGATGCTTTTCAGCCGCCTTGCGGGGCCCGGCACTCAGACGCGAGGACAGACATCATTTGAAACACAGACAGTCATAATGGAGCTAAATTTGATAAGCCGCTCAGGCGTGAGGCAGCAGCCCAGACCCTTAAATTGGGATGCACGATTAATTGCTACTCTTCTATTTATTATCTTTTATCTCTCATTGGATACAGCTGAGTTGCTACTTCTTGGGATGAGGCCAGGGCAAAGGGTGGGAATGAATAATTTTTAAATTATGAAGCAATTTCTTTGTTACGAACCTGGGCTCAGATGCAAGCAGTAATCATTCCCTTTTTTCCCAGGACAGTGTCCTTTGAACTCAAAAAGACATTTGGTTTTCCATCCTCCAGCCAGGGTGAGCAGGTCAGACATGTCTGTCTAGTCCTTGCGGGTTTCTGATATTTTTCTTGCCCTCACTAAGAAAGTGGCCTACTTGACCAGTGACTTCTCATGGCCCAAAGTATCCTTAAAGACTTTCCTGATGTTAATCAGTAAATCCCACAGCCTGCTCGCTCTGCTTCACCACTGACAGACTTGCTCATCTGTGTGCCTTTCACCCAAGTCTTGTCCAAGGAGGTAAGAACTTTCTCTTCAAGTTGTCTGTGAGTTTGAGTGGTGCTCAATTAAAAAGAATAAACAGACTTGGATTTCAGAGGCCCTCGATTTCCTTCCTGTTTATTCAACAGCTTTTTCATTGTCCAGGTTTTGCTTTAAAAAAGGAAAAGAAAAAGAAAAGCCACTCTTGAGAATTTTATCCTTTGCCCGTCTCCCTAATGAGGGACATTGAGAGTTTGTGGCCAGCAAAATGGTGTCAACTTCTGTAGCAGGTCCTGAGAACTTCATGGAACCCTGTGCTGAGAAGAGGCTGAGTGTGGGAGCAGAAAGGATGAGCAGAGGGAGAGAGCAACAGGCTGGGGAAGGGGCTCGGGTTGGAGTGACCCACACCCTGACCGTGGCTGTTGACGGCCCCACTGAAGGCGGCGTTGACATACTGGAGAAAGGACTCGCTAATGTTCCATGCGTGTGTCTGAAGATGCCTTTGTATTAAAAAGCAAGCTTCCTACCTATGAAAGCCATTGATCTCCTTGTAGGAAACCTCTTAAGATATGTGAAAATGGAAACCAATTGTGCTCCTGTCGTTCAGAAATATCTATACTTTACTCAGAGTTACATAATATCAGATCACGTATTTAATCAGCGACCCATTGTTTTTGTTAATAGGAATGACGCTGAGCAGAGTTGTAGTCCCAGCTGCTATGAAGGCTGAGGCAGGAGGATCATAAATTCAAGACCTGCCTGGGTTATATAATGGCACCCAGGCCAGCATGGACGACTTAGGGAGACCCTGTTGTTAAAATTAAAAAAAAAGGGTAAGAAAGGCCTGGAGATACAGTTGTGTGGCAGAAGGCTTGGCTAGCATTTGCAAGGCCCTAGGTTCAGCTCCTAGTACCAGAAAAGAAAGGCAGACAGAAGGAGAGAGAGAAAAGAGAAAGAGAGGGAGAGAGAGAGAGAGAGAACAGGAGGGGAGGGGAGGGGGAGAAGGGGTGGGAGTGGGTGGGAGGAGCAGAGAGGAGAGAAAACTAACGTTAGCAGACATTTACAGAGCTTCCTAGGTCTCTGAAGTGCCTACCAGCCAGCTCACTGGGTCTTCGAAGCAGCCGATAAAGAGGCACAGGTTTCATCCTCATGTTAGTGATTAGAACTGAGAAGGAACTTACCCAAAGCCACAGCCAGTATGGACAGGATTCAAGCTTCCAACCTGGTAGTTGGCCTCCAGAATCTGAGCTCTTACTGTCTCTGAACGGTTCTGATCATTTCTCAGGCTGTACTGGGTCTCCGGTCGAGAGTATACGTAAGGCAATGAACTCAGATGTTCTTTGCTTTTTTGATGCTTAAGACAAAAGCACCTGTCTGGGGCTGGAGCATTTTGTTGCCCATTTCTGAGCTGGCAGAAGACACCACCCGGGAAACGGGCTAGTTCACACAGGAAGCGGAAATCCTTGATTTACAGTAGCGACTGAGAGCATTCGGCTCACAGGTGTTCTGGTCCATCAGTGGCACCACAGGTTGAAATTTGGGTAATCAAAAAAAAGTTTTGAAAAGTGGTAGTGGAACCTTTAAGAGGCAATTAGATCCTGAAGGCTTTCCTCTCAGGCATACATGCATGTAGCCATGCTTTAAGGCCACCTGGGAACTCTCACACCAAACTCTGTCCACTCCCAGCTCTTCAGCTGGCTTCTTCCCACACCATCAGGTGGGGAGGCAGCACAAGACCCCTGAGAGCTGCAATCACCCCTTTCTGGAATGTTCCAGCCTGCCAAACCATGCATGAGTCAAGCTTTCCTTATTTCTTAACTAACCAGCTTTGCATATTGCTATAGCAGCAGGCCTCAGGCTGTGGTGGCTGGAATGGGCTGCACCTCGACCCTCGTAAGTCTTAGGCGGTTGAATACTTGTTCCCCATTGGCGCCTGTTGGAAAAGGATGAAGAGACGTGGCCTTACTGGGGGAAGTGTGTTCCTGAGGCCAGTGTCAAGTTTCAAAGGCTTCCCACCATCCCCAGTGTGCCCAGTGTGCCCTCTCTGCTTGTTGGCTGTGGAACTAGATGTGAGCTCTCTCAGCTGCCCCATAACCATGCCTGTCTGCTGGCCGCCATGCTCCTGGCAATAAGCCCTTCTTCCTTCTATAAGCGGCCATGGTCATGGTGTTTTATCACAGCAATAGAAACATAACTATTCATAGACCAAAAAGTTACCAGTAGAGATATTGCAGGAAACTACAATACTCAGAGTACAAAACCTTAAAAGATATAAAGAGATACTCTTATTTACAGATGGAGAAAAGAGAGCCTAAAACAGAGCCTCGGAGAATCTAGACCACCGCCAGCTGATCTGGTACTGGGAAAACGAAAGCCTATTTTCCCGTCTTTTCTGGCTGTGTCGGGTTGTAGTTGTGTAACTACTGGTCACTGCTATCATACGTACATGTCGATGAAATGAAAGAGGATGAACTCATATTAAAAGGAAGACTCTAGGCACAATGTGACCAGCTCCTGCTGGCCCTGCTCCCTCTCTTGTTGTCATACCTCACCCACCATGATGGGTGGTACCCTTAAACCTCAGTGGATCCTAGCTACGGAGCATCCGTAATTATGTCTGCAGTTCACGGAGAGGGCTCAGAAGTTGTCAGCTGGCCCTAACAGGGAGTTGATCCAGTGAGTCAGATTGTCATTAAGGAACAGTGTGAGGCTGAGACCCTACAGGCAGCCAAGCCCCAAACCCCAGCCTTCACAACCTGAGCTTCTGGAAGGAATTACACAGCCCAGGTCTCAGCCTCCAGAGAGGGTCTAGGAGGAGAGCAAGAGAGGGAAATGCTTAGGATACAGGAGTGCGACTGTTTCTAGAATTCTAGAACCCAGGGATTGTTCTGTCAGCCAGAGCAAGGGTCTTCTCGATGGGCATTAGCAAGTTGCTTTTCCCAGAGAATCCTTAGTTGCACTGTTCATGGAGATAGTATTCTTGATCGTCCAATTGAAACTAATCTGAAAATTGGTTTTCAGAAGCACGAGTAACAATGACAATGACGAAATTGTACTCAGCACTGTATATAACTCTGGTCTTTTGATCCTGTCCTCCCCTACTGTCAGGGTCCTGCATTCCCTCCACCCAGGTCACGTTGATTACACTGACGAATACCAGGCAAACACCCTGTTACCACACCTTTTAGCCTGGCCTCCCACCATAGTGCAAATCAGCATCTCCTCTTCCCCTGGAGTCCTGGCTGCTGTCGACTGTGTCCTCCTCGCTGTATATCCTAAGTGACAGATGAGTCCATCCATGTCTCCACAAAATTGTTTTAAGTCTCAAGAAGGAAATACCTGCTGAGTGGTGGTAGCGCACACCTTTAATACCAGCACTTGGGAAGAAGAGGCAGGCAGATCTCTGTGAGTTCGAGACCAAACTGGTTCACAGAACTAGTTCCAGGACACCCAGGGCTACAGATAGAAACCCTGTCTTTAACCTCTCTCCTTCCAAAAAAAAAAAAAAAAAAAAAGAAAGAAAGAAAAGAAAAAACACAGAAAAAAATGCTTCCTTCATGCCACACTCAAAATTATTCGACATTTTTTTAGACAGGTTTCTCTGTGTAACAGAGCCCTAATTGTCCTGAAACTTGCTTTTTGGGCCAGATTCACTTCTGTCTCACGGAGATCCACCCCCTTCTGCCTCCTGAATGCTGGGACTAAAGATGTGCGCTACCACCACCTGGTTTATCATTGACAATTTTAAGCATAAATTTTCATAATCAAATTCTCTTCAGAATATTCAAATTTTTCACTGCAATGAGACAAACCCCATGCTTGAGTATCCCAGAATGGCTAATAACCCACAATAGGTTTACCTCACCCTAGAATAAATCCAAAAAGCTGTTTGTGTCACTGAATAAATTTCTGGTTTTAAATTTCTTGAATACTTGGAAAACAGGTTAGTATTAAGTGCTCAGAGGCTGTTATCTGTGGATATTATCAAGCCTTAAAAGCAGAGATGTTAATGTATATGTTTCTCTGCAATTAATCTACAAAGTGAGCCATATGCTGGTAAATATGCACAGCCAACAAAGATTGAGTTTCCTAGGCTGCAACCATGGTTCATGTTCTAGTACATGGAGAACAACCTCACCCTGCAGAAAGACATGGTTATGTTTGTCAGTTTGACATTTGTGTACATTAAAAAGCATGCTGATGTCCATTAAATATGCCAAGAGGAGCTTAATGGATACCAAAAACAAAGCAAAACAAAAAAGACTCGTGAATACTAGAGTAGAATAGGATCTATCTCTTATTTGCCATCTTATTTTGTGTCTTTAAAGTTTTAATCGCCCCACTACCTTGTTTCTTATAAAACCCTTTAGTATACCTACCTGATAGAAGTTCTATGGCCGTAACAAACTTAACATCAGTTTCAAGGTGTTGTAAGGAGGGGGCCGCTTGCTGGTTCCCAGCTGCTTAGCCCCAGAATAACCACACAGAAACTGTAATAATCAAATCACTGCTTGGCCCATTAGCTCTAGCTTCCTATTGGCTAACTCTTACATATTAATTTAACCCATTTCTATTAATCTGTGTATCGTCACGTGGCTGTGGCTTACTGGATAAAGTTCCCTCTGTCACCGGCTTCTGACTTCAACTCCTTTCTCCCAGCATTCTGTTTAGTTTTCCCTGCCTAGCTCTGTTCCCCTATAGCTCTGCTATAGTCCCAAAGCAGTTCCTTTATTAACCAATGATATTCACAGCATGCAGAGGGGAATCCCACATCATCAAGGGACTATAGTTTTGGGTCATCCTCATCTTGCAAGCTTAGGTGTTGTAAACAAGTCCCGAACTGTGAAAACAATTCCATATTTACTGGACTGCAGATCTGAGATGGGAAATATTTTTGTCTTATTTTAAAAATACTATTTTTAGAATTTTGTTGTCATAGGCTGGGACCCTCAGTACATGCCAGAAATGAAAAAGGTGCGAGAAATACTGGCAGTCATAAACACTGCCATATGTCACGTCAGGTGGATCCAGGTTCCATGTCTCCAGCTAATGAGACCAGTGGGAAGACACAGGTTTGTTTTTTCCCAGGGCTAAAGATCATTTCCTACTTGCTCGGAAACCCTTGGGTAGCACAGTGGTCCGTGTTCCCTCTTCTGTTCCTATTTCATGACATTGTTTGAAATCTTAAACAGGTGAGGCGGGCACCTCGTGGCAAAGTTGTTGCTGTCCCCTTCTGTGGATTTTCCAAGTAGCAGGAACACAATATCTCAAGCAACGGGAGGGAGGGAAGGAGGGAGGAAGGAAGGAAGAAAGGAAGGAAGGACTCTTTAAGTCTTTAAAGAGAGTACATGACACCTGGATTGGAACACCAGGATCCTCCAAGGCTTTAGCTGATTTCTCTGTTCATTCTTGGGGTTTCTGTCCCAAATCACACATGACGATCATAGGGTAAACTTGTAAATTCACCAGCCCCTCAGCCCCCCAGATGGAGGGTGACTATCAGTCTGGGACTGCTCCCCAGGAGATTGCAATGTTTGCAGAAGGTTGAAAACCCTGAGCCAGCCTGAGTTATGGGGTGGGAAGTGTCCTAGCCCCTCTTAGTGAGCAGGGACCCCACTATCAACCAGGACCAGCAGTGGTTAGTGTCATTAAGTAAGTAAATCAGCAGTTCTTCATACGGCTCTTGGAGAAGGCAGGTTTTAAGGGCCACTGGACCAGCACCCACCTTGGTTTTGAAAAGCGGTTGCTCTTTGCTCGTAATAACCACTTTCCTTGGGAATTTCCCTGGCATTTGGGTGTAAAGAGTATGCGTTTTTAAAGCTGTCCAAACGCCCATTTGTGCAGCAGACCCTAACTCCTCTCCATAGACCTCTATGCTTTATCAAGTAAATGATACATATCTAAAAACCCATCTGGGAAGGCATTTACCTGAGGGACGTGTGTGTGTGTGTGTGTGCATCTGCGCATGTGCACACATGTGCCCTGTTGTCTATGGCTCACTGGCTAAATAAAAATCTTCTAACCGTTTTTAAATAGACACATATAGCAAGTTGTCATTTTGCTACTCTTTGACACTCTAAAGGGGAGGGGCTTGTTTGAGTGGTATTATTATTATTATTATAAATTTCATATCAAGATGCTTTACCCAGGCTGGAGAAATGACTCAGTGATTAAGAGAACTGGGTATTCTTCCTGAGGACCCAGGTTCAATTTCCAGCATCCACATGGCAGCTCACAACTGTCTGTAGCTCCAGTTCCAGGGGACCTGGCACACTCACACAGACATACATGCAGGTAAAATACCAATGCACATAAAATTGAATAAGAATCTTTTTAAAGAAAGATGCTTTACCCAAAGAAACAGATTTTAGGGACCAGTGAGACAGCGCCTTCTGTGGAACTAGGTTAGTACTAGATTCAAGATCTTTGTGCTTTAAGGTTCATAGACGCTAACCCTCACCCTCACCCTTCTGCCATTCCTGACATGCTCTTTGGAGTATGACAAGGACATCCAGGAGATAAAGAGTGTGTCCCCGTGAGTCATGTAATTGATAGTACATGGAGTCAGTGACAGAGTGTCCCTGTGGAGGAGAAGAGGAGGACTTCAGTGACGGATTTCTAGAATAGTAGAACATCGCTTCATGTACCCAGGACTCTCACACTTCCTGAGGGAACTTTCTACCTGGGCTATGATCCTGAAGTAGGAGATCTCAACCATAGTGTAGAGAACGTGAGTTCTGGTTACAGCCAAGCGTCCCTGTAATGACCAGCAGGGAATCTAACTTCTCTGTGATTTGGTTTCTGATGGGGGAAGTCCTTCTGTATATGTGTTGCTTGTATTGGTTAATGAATAAAGAAACTGGCTTGGTCTGATAGGACAGAGTAGATCTAGGTGGGGAAAACTAAACTGAATGCTGGGAGAAAGAAGGTGGCGAGGAGAAGCCATGTAGCCCCACCGGAGACAGACGTTGAAACTTTACCCGGTAAGCCACAGCCACATGGTTATACAGACTAATAGAAATGAGTTAATTTAAGATATGAATTAGCCAGAAATATGCTTCAGCTATTGGCCAAGCAGTACTGCAAATAATATGGTTTCTGTGTGATTATTTCAGGGTTGAGCAGCCAGGAAATAACAAGCGGCCTTCCTACAACAGGTTTCCATATGGGTAAAGGGATAAAAATGAGACTTTGGGAGGTAGAGAGTTGGCTGGGCAGTTAGGAGAACATACTGCTCTTGCAGAGGACCCAAGTACAGTTCCTAGCACTGATTCTGGGTGTCTCACAACTGCCTGCTTCTCCAACTTCAGGGGATTCAATGCCTATGAACTTTGCAGGCACCTGTACTCATCACACACACACACACACACACACACACACACACACTCACACTCACACACACACACTTTAAAGTAATAAAAATAAATTCTTAAAAATGAGAAAACAGTTCGCTGTTGTTGTTGTTTCTTTTGTTTTTTCAAGACAGGGTTTCTCTATGTAGCCCTGGCTGGCCTTGAACTCAGAGACTCATCCACCTCTGCTTCTTGAGTGCTGGGATTAAAAGTGTGTGCCACCACCACCTGGCTATCTCAGTTGATCTTTACAGCCAGATGGATGGCACAATCAGTGTATGCCATTGAGTAAATGCCCCCAGAATGTCAATCGCATTCCAGAGGACCAAGGACTCCCTGATATTCAGAAGCGGTCTGGCCCATATCCAGATGGACCACTTCCTTCTTGTATTTGAAGCTGGGAGTACAAGGGCAACCCTTAAACCACCTGTCTCGGGCAGTCACCATCTGCTTCTCCTCTCAGGCAGCCAGCTTCTGCTTCTTACCTTCCTGGACGCTTCAGAGGGGTCAGCTCTGGGCACTGGGAAGAAAGGTAAATTGTCTTCTGTCGTCCTGATTCCCCCCCCACACACACACAAACACACTTACTACGTCTGTTCTTTTCATCTCTCTCTGTCCACTCTCCTGAGCACTCACTGATCTAAGATTTACAAGTACTTTATAATATTTAACATTTACAATGCAGCCATCTGGCTTTCCGTGTGTGCGTGTGTGTGTATGCATGTGTGCAAGTTCATGTGTGTGAGAGTGTATGTATGCATGTGTGTGCAGAAGCCAGATGACAGCCTAGGCTTTTACCCACTTCTTTTATGAGATAAAGTCATATGCTGGCCTGGACCTCTTCCACTAAGCTAGGCTGGCCGGCCAGTCAACTCTGATCATTCTCCTGTCTCCACACCACCCTCTGCCCCAGTGCTGGGATTACACGCACTTATAGCTTTAAAACGTGAGTCCTGGGGATCAAACTTAGGTCCACTTGTGCAGTGATCACAAGTCAGCCACGGCTCTTATGCTCCACCTTCAGCAGACACAGAAGCTAAAGCTTAACCAAGCCATGTCCTGTTTCTAGTCTCAGGTGGAGAATGTGGCAAACTCTGGGTCATTCTGTCCAGTCCAAGAGCCCATGCTTTCTTCCTGTAATGGTGACACTTGTTCTCCATGGCATCTCTGGGTTGATAGCCATGAGAGAGGGAGGGGAAGTGAAGATTCCATCCTTGGCAGTGTCCTATGGAGAAGCCTGCAGTACTCTATGTGGACACTAGGTGGCAGGGGACCACTGGGCTCCACAGACCAAGTATGTCCAGCTCACCGGTTTTGCTTCCTGAGAGCTGTAGCCAAAGGCTGCTATGTCCGGTGTAACTTTAACTCTGCTGTGAAGAAAAGGGTAGGCGTAGCTATTAAATAGCTACCCAAGCTGTGAAGGCCCCTTACTTTAGTCTTTTACATAGCTGCCACCAAATACCTGACAGAAACTACTTAGGAGTAAGGATTCATTTTGGCTCATGTTCAGAGGGCTCAGTCCATCATGGCAGGGACTGTGTGGCGGCATCCACCATGTTGGTATCAGGTGTGTGTGGCTGGGACTCCTTACATCTGGTAGATCTGGAAGCAGGGAGCTTAGACGGAAACCCTACCAGACTAACCTATAAGATCACCCCTTAATGGTTAGTTTTTTCCTGAGACTTCACCCTTAAGGAGTTCACACCCTTCTGAAGCAGAGACACCCTGGGGACCAAGTGCCCAAACACACCAGCCTGCAGGAGATTTTCTAATTCAAACCATTGCATCACCACGGGACACAAAAAGGGGATTAAGACTAAAAAACAAGCATGGGAATGAGAAAAGAGCCCTGATACAGCCTCAATGCTGTAAAAATTCCATTTAAATCCCCCCTTTTAAAAAAGAGCTTAAATTAAACACTTGTGATAGTTTCACTTACATTTAATGATAAATTTCATTTAATCCCCCCCCCCCCTGCGTGCGCTTTTTTCTTTAAAGAAGCAAGAGCTGCTTAAGGTCTCCTTTTCTTAGTTTTCCCGGAGGGCAATGCTTTTCTTCTGACTATGGAAAGAGAAATACAAACTCTCATCTCACAGGAGAGAAGCTGAGTTCAACGGTGTTTCCTCTCGGCACAATAGTATCTGAGGGTGTTGGTGCAGAGACTTAACATCATGTGGAATGGCTACAGTTATTGGCTCATCATCTGCCTGCAGGGTGAACGGACCGAGGGAAGGTTCCAGAAGCTCGGCCTGCTTGGTTCCAGAAAGCCCTCTTGTAACCTTCGTTTTAAGACAAGTCAGGTACAGGCAATGGCCTGGCAGGGACTTTGCCTTTTCCAGAGTGGTCTGGCAAATGCTTTCGAAAGTGATGGGTCCCTACTTTTAACTGTGTGAAATCCAAAGCATTCTACGCTGAATGACTTGGTGGCTGGGTGTTTCAATATTAGGAAATACTACAGAACTACCCAGGGTTAGGATTTGGGCCTAATGAGAAATGAGAGTGGGAGCCCTTATCCACAGGAAGGGAAGAAAGACCCCCGTACCAAAGCCACTCCGTCCGACCCTATGGCTTGGGATCTTGCATATAGGACAGAATTCTGATTATTTAATCCCTGATTAAACTGGACTCAACCCCCAAACGGATGCACATACTAGGCTCAATCCTGATCAGTCCTGATAATCCCCCAGCATCGTGACTGGCACGTTAAGGCATCCATAGCTGGAACCAGACAGGCTGTGATGCAGTTCTCTGCAAAGGAGATTAGCATCCATTGTTGAGAATGAGAAACCCGGTACTTTCGATCGCTGCTGACCTCCCCGGAAAGGAGTTCTAAGCAATGGACGGAGTGACGCTACAGCCAAGGGGCGGGACTTCCTGTGGCAATTGGTTTGGCACAGCTGGAAGGTGAAGGAACTTGGGACTTAGCTCTCCCTTCAAAGGAAACTTTCTCATGTCTCCTTGGGAGGAGCCTTGATAACTTTAAGAAGGAATAATATGATCACATTCAAGAGGCCAAGGAGAGGCCAATTTGGGTAGCCTCCAGGCAACCCTGGAGAGAAACCATGATGCTCTGAGCTGAGAAAGCAGCTGTGGGAGAAAGGAGGAGAAACTGGTGGGTGTCAGGATGGCGTGGTGATGGGGTGTGGCAAGGTAGCACGTGATACCGCTAACACAATGGCAGGCCTATTGGAAGGCTCTGGTCGCTGCCAGCTGTTGTCTGGGAAGCAGGTTAAGAGAACTGTTTCAGAGAAAGGGAGGCAGAAATACACAGGCGAGACTCCTGAACATTCTGGAAAGCCCCTGAGCGAGGTAACACCACAGAGCTGTGCACTGAGAAGAGCATAGGCCTGGGGAGCCCCCACCCCCACCCCCGTGTGCTGCCTGCCAGAGAACTCAGCCCTTGGAGGACACTGCACTCCACAAACAGCCTAGAGCAACCTGTGGGCCACAACCCTTTCACAGGGGTCACAACTAGAGGAAAACATATGTATTTACATTATGATCCATAACAGTAGCAAGATTACAACCATGAAATAGCAATGACAATAATTTTATGACTGGGAGTCACCACAGCATGAGCAACTGTATTAAAGGGTCGCGGCGTTAGGAAGGTTGAGAACCACTGGCCTAGAGGTTCCTCAGAGGAGTCTTCTTGCTGACCTTAGGCTGGGTTCCATAGCTTGTCCTACCCCATCACAGCTACCTGCTGAGTTCAGTCAGCACTGCAGTGAATGGCCCATTGCTCGTGTGGGCCCAGTCATTAGCCCTGCTTCTGGGGTACCCGAGAATGATGCTTGCTTTTGTTTGAGCCCCTCTGTTCTTCTAGAGAAATGCTAATGAGGGGAAGAAGGAGAGAAAAGCAGCCCAAACTGAAGAGGAAAAATGAGTTTCCCCTGTGCAAAGTCGCCAGCATTCCCACGGTGCTAGCGCAGGTTACAGAGTGCCTCCATCAGCACAGGCTCAGAGACAGCAGTTGCAGGTTCTCTTTGTCTTTCCTTCTAGAAGTTTCTTCACGGTCAACAAGTCATATGACCTGAACATAAGTAGGGTAGGGCTGTTGGCTGTGTGTGTGACTGGACGGAGTCTGTATATTACAGGCAGGGTGCTACAGCCTGCAAGTACTGCTGGCTTCCTATGTGAATGGATTCTTTGTGTTCCTAACCTGGACAAGGCAGAATGTCAGGCTTCAGGGTTTCGGGACACTCAACTGTGAAGAACACGAATGTGAGAGCTAATTTACTGTGTCAGCTTGGGTAAGAATGCCCATCTAGAGGTGGGCAGTGGTGGCACGCATGCCTTTAATCCTAGTGCTTGGGAGACAGAGGCAGGCGGATCTCTGAGTACAAGACCTGTCTGGTCCACAGAGTGAGTTCCATGACAGCCAGGGCCATGGAGAGAAATCCTGTCTCGAAAAACAAACAAGCAGACAAAATGAATTATAACCTCTGGGTGTGTCTGTGAGGGAGTTTCTTCAAGAAAAAAAAAAAAAGACATATACATCCCATCTACAGCTAGTTTGGCTCCAGTGGCACAGAGACTTGAAAGGGCAAGGTCTCCTGCCTCTGCAAGGTCTCCATCCTCTGCTGCAATCAGACAGTGGCTCTCTGGGTCGCAGGCTTCTGAGTTTGGACTAGAACCACATCACTGGCTCTTCTGGGCGTCCAACCTAAAGATGGCGCATTGTAGGGTTTGTTGGCTTCAAGACTTTCACAGCTCAGTCCCTCCTATGCCACTTTCTCGGTGTCTGTGTGTCCTATTGGTTCTGTTTCTCGGGTGGTCCCTGACTGAATCATGAGGGTCTCACAGGGAAGGCTGTGCACACAGCTGCGCATGGGCTGTGTTCCACTGAACACCGGAGACTTGATCAGGAGCAGTAGATGCCAGTCGGTGGCAGAGAAAACAGTATTCCCACCTTGTCTGCTGCCCATTACCACCCACTCTCTATCCTGCTTTGGTTTGCTTATTGCTTGCTTGCTTCCTTCCTTCCTTCCTTCCTTCCTTCACTCCTGCCTTCCTTCCTTCTTCCTTCCTTCCTTCCTTCCTTCCTTCCTTCCTTCCTTCCTTTCCTTCTCCTCCCTTCTTCTTCTTCTTCTTTGTTATGGTCTCCCTATGCAGCCATGCTGATCTGAAACTCACTATGGAGTTCCATATCTGGAACTCACAGACCAGACTGTCGTCCTCTAGCTGGTGGTGATCTTCCTGCCCCCATCTTCCTGGGATTACAAGGCAGGTGACGGCATTGCTGCAGCTAACCCTGACTTCTGTGGCATCAGACTTCTGAGGCAGAAGACCTGGCTTAACCCTGGTAGGCAAGAAACGTTGAAGAGAAAGACCTTAGAGTAAGTAGGCCCATGAGTTAGCCGGGCGTTTGGGCACTGCCTGGCACCCAGACTTTCCTGAAGGAAACAGAAGCAGCCTGTGAGCTTGGGGAGGGCACCTTGAGGGACTTACCAAGGCTGTAGCCTGAGGTACAGAAGCAGGTAAATAAATTCTGTTTACCTGATCAACTGATGTCCTTAGATTTGGTTCCCAAAGTTACAACTGAGAGAACTGGGCAGCCACACTTCAAGGACACAGAGTCCCTGAGAACACAGACTTTCTAATAATATCTTTGCCCCAGAGCTGGGAAATTAAGTGTCGTGTTTGTTCTGCTGGAAACAGCAAACTCCCTCCCTCTATCCTAAGGGTGGGAGTGAGAGCCTCATTGCTTGCTTAAGTATAATAAATACTCCTAAAGAAAAGCTATGGATCCTTTGGCTTTTGTTCCAGAAGTTTCTCTCTCCATAGTTAGGAAATCTCATGACCTAACTATTACTAGGCCAGAGTTCTTAAAACTAATGTTGTCCTTCTGGGCTTTGTACATTGCTGGCTGGACTCTAGTTTATAGTTATTTGCAATCGGCTGGAGGTGAAACCCGAGGGTGAATGAAATTCTGGATAACTGACCTATGAGAGCCAGGACATGCGCAGAATCAGACCTGATGTCACCAATTTAGTAGGGTCTAGGATGTAACAGGGAAGACATGTGAGGCTAGAGGATTTCATTGTCCAGTAGAACAGTAAAATCTTTACAGTTAGAGCAGGCTGTTTCTCAAGCCCACATGGTCATAGGACCAAGATGTTTGTGCAGGTCAGGTATAGCTCAGCTTGCAGATAAAGGGCGTCAGAGTTGATACTTCCTGTCTGGAATCTTTTTGTTTTTCGAGACAGGGTTTCTTTGTGCAGCAGTCCTAACTGCCTTGGGGCTCGCTCTGTAGACCAGGCTGCCCTCGAACTTATTCTGCCTCCCTTGCGCTGGGATTAAAGGCGGTGTGCTCCACCACCACCCAGATACCTGTCCAGAATCTTACACAAAGGGAAAACTCATGGCACACAGCTGCCTCCTAGGTTCATAGCGAGGAGAAAGTGGGCTGGCGTATATAACACACTCGTAAACAGGGTCTGAAATGAACAGAATGTGAAATACATGGAGTCAAGGCAAGACCCCATTCAGTGGCTTCTCGCGACGACAGAAATGCTTTGCCAAGGAGGCAGGAGGCCTAGCCTCTCTCCCCAGGCTTCCCAAAGAGTCATGGGAGTATCTTTGTGTAGTCCCTTTCACTTAAGACACGTTGATGACATAGCTGTGGTAACTGTCATTCGTCTATCTGAAGGCGGTTCCAGAAGCAAGACTCTGGGGCTAGGTTATAATATGAATGGACCACCAAGCTAAACAACCAGCTACAAATGACAGCTGCCACGTGATTCCACTTAAGCAAGGCATCTCAACAGGAAGAAGCATGGACAAAAAGCAGAGGTCGGTTTTGCTATTATTTTTTCTTCCTTCCTTCCTTCCTTCCTTCCTTCCTTTCTTTCTTTCTTTCTTTCTTTCTTTCTTTCTTTCTTTCTTTCTTTCTTTCTTTCTGTCCGTCCT
Organism: Alexandromys fortis; assembly: GCF_014885135.2. Taxonomy (NCBI): domain Eukaryota; kingdom Metazoa; phylum Chordata; class Mammalia; order Rodentia; family Cricetidae; genus Alexandromys; species Alexandromys fortis. Next base: position 10,259,185 of record NW_026067895.1, on the reverse strand, counting down.
TCCTCCCTCCCTCCCTCCCTTCCTTCCTTCCTTTCTTCCTTTCTTTTTTCTAGGTGATGACCAAGTTCCGTGACTATGCATGTCACTGTACCACTATTTTACATGGTTAAAATGGTGAGCTTTGTGCTATGTATATTTCACCATAAAACAACAACAAAACACAGAGACGGGGATATAGCTCATTGGTAGGTTGTTTGTCCAACAGCAGTGAGGTTCTGGGCCCAGTCCCCAGTACTGTAGCAATAACAGAAAAGCAAGCAGTGAAAACAGAGACAAGGTTGCATGACTTCCCAGGAAAAGCCATGAGGTGGGGATACTACCCCACAAAGCCCACCCAGCTCTGGCCTGCAAACACTGGAGGCAAACCCCGCTGTTCCTCTCCCATGACGTCTGCCCATCATTTCCTTCCTGATATAGCTCAGACAAACTCCCCAGCCCTGTGTTTGGTTCCCAAGGCACTTCTGCTGGTGCTTGGGAAGTCCTTGCTGCTTTGCCCTCGGGAACCCGCAGTACAGCAATTTGGTCTTCCTTCTGTGAGCCTGGTTGGTGGTCCCCTCAGCCCCTCGGTGGCCAGGGACTGTTCCTCCTCCTGCTCTGGTGCCTTTCCCAACCCACAAGTCTGTGACCAAAAGGAGTCCAGATGGGCACTTTCAGATGGTTCTGTCCTTTGTTCTCTGCCAGGAGCAGCTGTGGACAATTATGCTCGCTTTCTGGCATTGCAAACATTTTAAACTTACATTCCACTCACCGTGATAACTTCACTTGACTCCGTGGCTCCTAACACATAGACAGGTAAGTCCTCAGGAGGGGATCCTCTAAGTTTATGCAGTGCAACGCAACCTAAGATTGCAGGTGTGTTCTGTTTTTATAAACCCTATATCCTGTTTGAGAAACTCACTCGAAAGGCATGATCGTGGGTGTGTTCACAGCTGGCCACTAAGGGGCGCTGACGGGTCAGGACTCAGTGAGGAGCAAATTGGTCTGGGAGAATTTTGAAGTATGGCAGTCTCGTAACTGGGGCCTTAGGACCCTCAGCTTCTCACGCCCCTTGACAAGTCCCCTTAAAGAGGGATGATAGGTGTTGACTCGATTTATCTGCAGAACAATCGTCTATTTAGTTGCTTTAACTGGATAAACATTTTCTTGGCTTAATGTCTGCTGGGGTAGTTTTAATTTAATGTCTTATTTTTTGTAGTTGTTGACTCAGTACAGGCCGCTCTTTTTCCCAGAGAAGGCGAAAATTTGTTTTCGTCCCCCAACACAATTTTTTCTCATAAAACTACCCTAGTGTGGCCAGCTGCCTTGAGACTTACCTTGAGCCTCATGTAGACTCACCTCAATGGCCCTCTGGGCCAGGCACCCTCCTTTCAGCTCAGCAAATAAACTGCTTGCTATTTTGATTCTGTTTTGGGTAGAGGGGTGTCAGTAATGATTTTTAAATTATTGGTTTAAATTTGATTTTTATAACGACATTACTTCTCCTTCCCATCAAACCCTCGTATGTATGCCCCCTACTCTAAATTCATGGCCCCTTTCTCTTTAATTGTTGTTGGTAGTAGTAGTAGTGGTGATTTGTGTATAGGTATATTCCTAAATATATAAATACATTTTGTTTGGTCCACAGAATGTTACTTGTATATTTGCGTTTTCAGGCTAGCCATTAGGTATTAGATACCAGCTGGTGTGCTTTTCCCCAGAGAGGTCTATTTCTCAGTATTCTTTAGTTGCCTGTAGTTCTTAGTCTAGGTTTGGGGGTCTTGTGGGCTTTCCTTCCACATTGATCTGCCTTTTGGCATCACCTGTCTTCAGACCATGTTTAGACAGCCGTGTTGCTGAGGCTTCATGTATGTAGCTTTACTGACATTTCTAGAAGACACAACCTCACAGAAAACTTCCTAATCCTCTGGGTCTTCCAGTCTTTTGGTGCCCTCCTCTGCGATGATCCCTGAGCCTTAGGTACAGATGTATCAGTCGGCACAGGCCTCACAACTCTGCATCTTGATAGGTTGTGGTTTTCTGGAATAGTCTCTGACACAAAGAAAAGTTTCCTTGATGAGGAGTGAGAGCAACACTTTTCTGTGGGTGTGAGGACAAACGTTTAGAACGTGAATTCAATAAAGGGATGGCTGTGGGCTCTCCTCCAAAATCCATGATGTCACCAGCCCCGTGCAGTTGGCTCAGTTTCCAGTACTAAGCATGATTTCCCTGATGTTGAGCATATGACCTACAGTTCCTGTCGGTAAAGAACTTGTATTTTTTTCATTCTCCAAGGATCTGGGCTGCTCCTTTGACTTGCTTGGGCCAATACAAGGCCACGGGAATGATGGGGTACCAGACTGAGTCCAAGTCTCCAGAATCCTGTCCTCGTATTTCTTGTGTGTTTGGATGGCCATGGGAACCTGCATGGGCTGCTGAGCTGGAGGCTGGAATCATGTGAATAAAGTTAAGTCCTCTCAGCTGCCTGACCAGGATTGCCTACAGCTGTGGAAAGCTGTGAGTCTGGCCAAGGTCAGGAGAGCCCCATCCTTGACCGCCCAGGCCTGTGAGCAGAGAAAGCCTACTGTGATAGGCTACCCGGGCTTTGGGGCTCTTTGTTGGCTGTATAGCAGTAACAGAGGCAAAGGATATTGGGTTGCTGTGAAAGGACTGCTATGGGATATTTTGTTTGTATTCTGATGTTCCTGTGGCTGCCAATAAAGTTTGCTTTGAATCAGAGGGTGAAGCTAGCTACTAGCTGACCAACATTAGCCATAGAGATTCTGGAGGACTGAGAACAGATAGGGAGACACAGGAAGTGGTAGGATGGGGCTTGGAGAGAGTGTCAGCTCTTTGGGATGGAGGATGGGAGGGTCACTTCTCTAATGCTTCTCTGATCATTCAGGTTCTTACACTGATATCTGACTCCCAAGTTTTTTGTGGATAAAGAATAATTAGATAAATGCTTCACTGGACAGGCTCTCCAGAGAGTTCTCAGGAACAACTTTCTCTCCCAAGCAGGCCCCTGTCCACTGCTTTTCTCTTGCGCTGCTCTGAGCTAAGTGTCTTCCATGGGTTTTCAACTCTGTAGACATGCCCGATATCTTGGTAGGAACAGAATAAGTAGGTACTCATGAGGTGAAAAGACATTTTCTTTTAGGTGTCAAGCAAACAGGAGCCAAAGCCCACAAACATGACTCCTTGGATCTGCAAACATTTGGATAACACTCTTGTTACCCAAATAGGTCATTGCATGGTTTGGCATTCAGCATGTTGGCGTCAGATTGAGTTCTTCTTCATGTAGTGGTTAGTGGGTATAGTTGAAAGGGTTGTTCATGAGTAAAGGCAGTGCTTTGTTTTCCTAATAATAATGTGGATTAGAAGTATAGGCAGAATTTTGATAGAACATTTTTGAATCCAAGATCCAGTATCTGACAACCGTAGGATTATTGTCCTCTTTGGCTGCGGTCTCTAAACTCTGACACATAAAAATAAATCCAACCTCTACCTTTTAAAACATTTCACAAACTGGACTTAGTCACTCATACCTATAATCCTAGCACTTAGGAGGCTGAAGTAGGAGGATTAGCATGAATCTGCAGTACATAATGTGTACCAAGTGCTCATATAGGACTACACACCAAGACTGTCTCAAAATGCACACATACCCAAACAAACAAAACTCAAATCTGAATAGACAAAGCCAACAAAACTGAAACAAACAAGCAAAACCCATAAAGACCAGGATCAAGAGTTTGTAAGACGCCAGGCCAGTTGTTGTTGTTGGTGGTGGTGGCGGCAAACACCTATAATCCCAGCACTTAGGAGGGAGGCAGAAGCAAGCAAATCTCTGAGTTCAAGACCTGCCTGGTCTATGTGAGTTCCAGCACAGCCAGGGCCACACAGAGAAACCCTGTCTCAGGGCGGGAAAAGAGTTTGTAAGATAGACTCTGAGCTTCTGGATATTTGATTACATGTCTGGCCTTATATCGTGACAGTGATTGAATGACGTACACCTTATTGATGGCCCTTTGGTCATCAAGGCCATCCATCAATCAGTCTCAGTGATTGAACTTCCTAGAGTTGAGTCTTGGAGATTAATTTATGGACAGGAAGGATATAAACACCTTGGCTCTAGTTTCCCAGAAGAACACTGATTTCTTCGGACCCTTTCTTGTCTTAACTCACTCTCCCACTCCGAGGCATTGGCATGACCTGTACGCCTTCAGAACAATGGACTTCTCCATTTGGCTCCTGGTCCCAAGAGCTCTGGTGACTTTCCCTGGCAGATGCGTCTGTCTCAGCTGCTGTCAGGCATGGCAAGAACGGCCTCTGTCTCGGCTGTGTAAGGGCCCTTGTGTGCTTCTGGCCAGTGATAGAATGAGAACAGAGGACGGGTTTCAGGGGCAGCTGCTGAGAGAGCAGCTGTGTGGTTTCGCTGGCTCCAGGGGAGACCACCTGGACTCCAAAGGGACATTCTCAGGGAGAGAGTCAATATATGAATCCTGGGGTGCGCAGCATGGAGGGGTCTAAGTGAATGGAGTCATTTTCTGTCTTCTTACAAGACTGCCATGACTTAAGTCACGCATGCTGGGCAAGTTCTGAAAGCAAACTCTAGATGAATGCAGGGTTTACAAACACAGGCTACGTTGTCTGAGCCATAGAAAAAGAAGGCTTGTCATAGGAAAAGGCATCTTTTCAGAATTATCTTTCTGTTGGGAAGCACAGACTCTACAGGGAGCACTGTGACTGAAAGATGTAAAGAGACATCCCCAGGTGACAAACATGGGCCCTGAGGTGTTCTCTCTGCCCTGCAGGAGTCCTTCCAGACAGGCCCTTGCAGTTAAGGTAAAGGAAGACCTAGTTACAATGAGTCTTCTACTCACAGTGTGACCTCTGGCTCAGCAGAGAACGATGTGGAAATGCTGATTCCTGGGCCTGCCCTGTGGAAATGCTGATTCCTGTGGGCGCGGCACACAGTAGGGGACCTGCTCTCTGGGTCACTAGGATGGCTCTGGTGTCTAACTCCTGAGATTCAGAAAATAGTCCTTTAAACTTTGGTGTTGTCTGCTGGGGAGTCCCCAGTGATAGTGTCCCTGCTGCCCACGCCAACCAACCGTCTTGTTACAGCAGCCCACTTCCAGGAAGCAGCTTTGAGATGAATCTGGAAATTTTAAGTCATGCTCTAGGTCCACTCTATGCCTCTTACAGTGGCTTTTAAAGCTTCCACCCAGAGTTGACACATTACCTCTGTCAATGTTGCGTTGGCAGAGCAAATCGCATGGCCAAAGCTGACTTCAGAATAGGATGGGATGCACACCCTATTCTGCTCCATCTCCCAAGAGCACCAGTCTGAGGACAGCCCCGCTGGCTGGAATCCGAGGTTGCGAGTGACTGCTGACACCCCGGTGAGCAGAGCCGCCACTCACACTACAGATACACGGTGGTGGGGTCAAGAGCTTTCGGTTCCCAGCTGCCTGCTATCTCTCACTGCTTCCAACCTTCGGGTTCAAACCATTCATCCCCAGATCGTCTTTGACCCAAGCTTTTAACTAAAAACCATCCCGACACTATTATTCATGCACACAAAATGACTGAAACAGCACAGCTGCCACCCAGATGGAAAGTGGCCATGGCAGAGGCTCAGGAGCTCCTTCCTGGTGCCCCACCCCCAACCCCGGCATCTCCTCCCCAAAGGCAGGTCTCTTCTGACTTTCCAGAGCCTTACTCTCAAACCGTACTCACCAGCCACACACTGGAACCCCCCAGTCCTGGCAGGTGGTGTCTCAAACCCAAATGTAGAGGCTGGTCCTACTGGGCACGCTGCCAGAGATGGGAATTTTCTGGAAAGTGCTAACTCAGACAGGCCTGGGGTTGGATGAATTGAGTTAACGAAGCTTTCAAGGACTTGACCTAGCTAGTGTCTTTATTACCTGCTTCTTTTAGATACAGCCAGTATTCCTAACAAGCCAGACACCTTCCGTGCTTGACACACGAGGGCTAAGTGGCTCTCCCAGGCGGAACCTGGTCTTCTGTGGTATTAAAGCCACCAGGAATGGCTGACAGTAGAGTTGTTCCCGGCCACCCACATCAGACCTTTCCTCTTTGTTTAACATCCAGTCTCACCTTTCCAGGTGGTTCAAGGACCCTTATACTGGTTCCTTCTGGGATGTGGAAAGGGAAGCAAAACTCGCTTGTTTTGACTTAAAACACTCAGGAGGAATACCTCTTATGCAGGTTCCATGACTTGCAAATGCGGGTAAGACCTCCTGTCTTCTTGCCCATCAGATCACCATAGAACTTAAAGCAGAGGTAGAGGGATGGCTGGTTTCCCACAACCGCCCAAATGTCTTCTTCTACTTCAGACATTCTGTACAAGTATTCAAAAGCAGCGCTTGGCTTTCCAACTTCTGCACAGCGTTCCTGCCAAGTCCAGACTGGGTAGCTCAGGAGAGCATCTGGCCTCATCATTAACTCTCGGCCCCAAGGGTCCGCTACTGACTGCACTGAGAGGGAGCAGGGACCTGGGTAGGTCTGGAGCGCTGTGGCCAAGGGCTCACCACATCCTCTTGTGGTAAGTGTCTCCAACAAAATGCACTTTAGATATATTTTTATAATCGGCTGGCTTCTAAATTACAGTCGTGCTGAATACGAGCAGAGTAAACTTATGATTAGCAATTTCCTTCTGTCGAATGTAAAATGAAATTGTTTCCTGCTAAGGGTTGGGGCTTTAAAAAAAATGTGCTTTTAGTGAAAAAAAAGAAAGAAAATGGAAAAGGATCATTATTTCAAAGCCAAAGCAAAGGTTCATGGCCTTCCTGAGTAACCACACTCCAGCTCCATGAGGAAGTGGGGAAAGAAAAGATTAAATTGGGAAAACATACCAAGAGCAGCCCTCCTTCCTGCTCAGCCAGTCATAAGCCTCGTGGTGACTAAGCACGGAAAACACAGCATGATGGCAGTCACGGTTCCCAGTCTACCGCAAGTGACTATCCCGGGGGGTTCAGAAATGCCCTTGTGTTTGGACAAGCAGCACAGACACTAGGCGTGGATGGGCTCTGCAGCAGATACAGAGTTCCTGGTTATAACACAGCCCCACCCACCTTGCCTGTCTTCCTTGCTATAAACATCTGCGCAGAGTGTCTGGTAATGGATAAGAATTATCAGGCTGGACCTAACTCTCACTGACAAGTACCTGGGATGCTTGCAGACCCACGGCACCAGATGCCAGGGGGGATCCAGAATGTGTGTAATCTACCAGCTCCCCAGGAGATCCTTACCTGCTCTGTGAACGGAAAACTTACACACAAAAATCTTCCCATTGGCGTCAGGTTCTCTAGAGATTTAAAGAAAGGTGACTAGCTGCTCATTACTTACTTCCTTTGAGGGAAAAATAGAGTTTTCTCTCCATCTGTAAGGATTCTCACATTTCTACAGTAGTAGTTTCAGTATTACAAAGCCAGGGATAAAACTCTCAAAGGGGCTTGGAGAGATGGCTCAGTGGTTAGAGGCACTGGCTGCTCTTTTCAGACGACCTGGGTTCAAGTTCCATCACCCACATGGCAGCTCACAGTTGTCTGTAAATCCAGTTCTAGGGGTACACAGACATACATGCAGGCAAAACCAAACCAAACAAAAACAAACAAAAATCCCTACCTGTAGACAGAAGTTTCTGTTCCATCTGGTCCCACAACTGTTCAGTCTCAAAGAAACACACAGAGGCTTATAATAATTATAAACTGTTTGGCCTATTAGCTCAGGTTTATCATTAACTAATTCTTACAACTTAAATTAACCCATAATTCTTATCTATGTTTCGCCATGTGGTTTGGTACCTTACTCAGTGAGGCATTCTCATCTTGTTTCCTCTATGTCTGGCTAGTGACGACAGACTCTTTGCCTTTCTTCTTCCCAGAATTCTCCTAGACTGGTTGCTCTGTCTATAATTCCTTCGTGGCTACTGGCCAGTCAGCATTTTATTAAACCAATGCAAGTGACAAATCTTTATAGTGTACAAGAGCATTATCCCACAGTATTTTTCCTTTCTTTTCAAAACAAAAACCCTGAATCTAATCTCTTTTGTTCAGCTTTTTTCCTGATTGTTATCCATAACCACTTGCAACCAACATACTAAACAAAGACAAACACCCATAATTTATTTTTTGGGAATATGGGCACAGTTTTTTAAGGCTACTTCCTGCTGATTAGGAGTGCTGGTAATCTTATGAGGAACCAAAGAAAATTTAGGATTATGGTCAAGTCCTGACTGGAGTAATCTATGATTTAGGTGAAGGCTGCTTGTTTGTTTCCCAGCTGCCCAGACCCAAATTAATCACTCAGAAACTATATTAATTAAATCACTGCTTGGTCAATTGCTTAAGCGAATTGCTCTTATATCTTAAATTGCCACGTGGCTGTGGCTTACTGGGCAAAGTTCAGGCATCTGTCTCCTCTGGTGGCTACATGGCATCCCTGACTCAGCCTTCTCTCCTTCTCTATCTTCTTGGAATTCCTGCCTTGCGTTATTCTGCTAAGTCACTGGCTGAAACAGCTTTATTCATTAACCAATAAAAGCAGCACATATACAGAAGGACATCCCACACCATTTCTCCTTTTTTGTTCAAATAAAGAGGTTTTAACTTCAGCATAGTAAAATTGCATATAAAAAAACAAGTATCAAACAATAATTACAGTTACAATATTTATATCTACTTTACCTTTTATCATAACTAAAAAAAACTATAATTATAACTATCTATTCTTCAACTCCTTCAAAGGCCACAGAAGGATACAATATTACCTAAGTTAACAGAAAGTACATTGTAAGCAACTTCCAGAACTCTAGAATTGACAGAGACATCTCGCTGCCTGGACAGTCACCCAAAGTTTTTCTGTAACACTGGAACATCCATCTTCAGCCTACAGGCCATAGTATCTGGCAGACTTTCCCATGAAGCAGGAAATCCCAAAGACAGTTCTACCTATACTGGCAGTTTGTCAGTCACTATGTTGTGGGTCTAAAAGCCATCTTTTTTCTTTTTTTAAAAAAAAGTCTTTTTAGGCTTTATGTGGATGTACATTGCTGAATGCTGGGCATCAGTCTATGGGCAGAGGCTGCTTGTTTGTTTCCCGGCCACCCAAACCCATAACCTATAGCCAGAATATTTCCAGAAACTATATTAATCAAATCACTGCTTAGTCAATCACTTAAGTGTATTGTTAGCTAGCTCTTAAACTAACCCATTTCTATTAATCTGTGTATCACCACATGGCTGTGGCTTACCAGGCAAAGTTCAGGCAGCTGTCTCCTCCGGTGGCTGCATGGCATCTCCCTGACTCCCTGACCTTTTTTCCTCTGTCTGCTTAGAATTCCCACCTTGCTCTATTCTGCTAAGACACTGACCGAAACAGCTTTATTCATTAACTAATAAAAGCAACGCATATACAGGACTTCCCACAGCACTGTGATCATCTTAGCCTGCAGCCTTGAAGCTGTTCTGGATGGAGAACTCAGAAAAGAACACACCAGAAATGCTCTGAAGCATATGATCATTGGGGCAGCCATTCCCAATGGAGATTTTTCAGCCAGTCTTCATCTATCAAAACTTATTTTTCTTAACCAAGAATGAATCCACAGCTGATCAAACCTTTTTTCTTAGCCAAGAATGAACTTATAGCCTCTCATTTCCTGTGGAAACAAAAAGCAAAACCTCTTCTCCAAAGTAATGTATCTTTTGACTCAAATTTTGAAGTCAAGGCATTTTCAAAATATTTATGTTGCATTAATTCAGCAGCATTTATAATCAAATGTCTTTTAGAAACTCTTGTTCCTTCCTCAGCAAACAGATCAAAGACAACATAATAATATACAGTATCCAAAATCTTTGTGCATTTTCCATCTTTATGTGGCTTTTTTAAAAAAAAAACTCTATTTCTTATTTATTTATTTATTTGAGACAGGGTTTCTCTGTATATCCTGGAACTCACTCTATAGACCAGGCTAGCCTCGAACTCAGAGAGATCTACCTGCCTCTGCCTCTCAAGTGCTGGGATTGAAGTTGTATACCACCACACCCAACTACTCTATTTTTTTTAAAGGACTTTCTCTATCCTTTTTTTTCTCTCCCAAGCCTATGCATATTTCTAAACACACTGTAAACCATTTAGAAGTTTTTCCATCTGAATTTGTCTTTACTGTGTATCTCTATCTTTTTCTGACCCCATTAGTTTTGATCTGCTAAGTGACACGAGTAGGATTAAAGCTGGCTCTGCCCTACTCCTTGGCTTCCTGAGAGCTTCATGGCGGAGGTTCTGGCAGGAGCCATGTTTATTGTCACAACTCTGTGGAGTTTCTAGGTCCATGCCACCACCAAGAAGCATGCCACCGGCTGCTCATAAACACCATTTAAGTGGTGGCAGAGCCTCTTAAAAGAGTTATTGAGACTTTTGCTGCTAACGCTGAGTCAGGAAGCCTCTCTTAAAGGAACTGTGCCTCTGCTCACTGCCAGCAAAAAGAGTCTACCAGAGTAAAAATGAAGCTTTACTCCACAAAGCTGTGCTTGATTCTGTTACTGTTCATCTAGAATCCTCTTCTTTTTAGAAGTTTTCTCTGGCTTTATGTGAAAATTCTTGCCAAATATTTAGGCGCTATCTACTCAGGACAAGGAAGAATAGCCCTTTAGAGGATCCTGCTTCACAGAAAAAGACTATTGGATATGCTAGGCCTGTAGTCTGAAGATAGAATCCCCAACACTGCAGAGGAACTTTTGGGTGCCTGTCTAGGCAGCCAGCTGTTTCTGTCATTTTTGGGAGATGCTTGTTGACACTTCCTGCTTACTCAGCTAATATTATTTCATTCTTGGGTCTCTGAGGGAGTTGAAGATTAGATAGCTATAGTTTACCAGATGCAGAAAGCAAGTTATGATAGAAAGTAAATTAGCTACAAGACTTTGGACTCATCAAGATAGGATAGTTAAGGAGTATTTTCTCTAAATTTGTCAAATGCAAATGGACTAGACATTGTTAATGTACCTATTGCCTGTATATATTGTATATAGTCATTGTACTTATTGTATATGGTTTTTCTTATTAGTGATAGCCTTCCCTCTTTTAAATATTAGACAAAAAGGGGAAATGTAGTGATATTTCATTTGTATTTTAATAAATAAAGCTTGCCAAGTTCAAAGAGTAAAACAGCCACAATGATCAGCCTTACAGACCAGGCAATGGTGACCCACACCTTTAATTCCAGTTGCTACACTAGTTTGCCATAGAAACAAGGAGGTAGTGGTACATGCCTTTAATTTCAGCACTCAAGAGGAATCTAAGATGGGAGGAGACAGCTCTCACAGTCTCATTCTGAGACTCCTGGAGGCAAGAACACCACTTTGGACTAAGGTAGAGGTAAAAGCCAGTAGCTGGCTGTTTTGCTTTTCTGACCTTCAGGTTGAACCTCAAGTTCTGTCTCTGGGTTTTTATTGATTGTGCTACACCTACCAATGCACACAAAATTAAAAAACAAACAAAACCTGCTCTTAGACTACTGACGTCTAGCAGGATGTCAGTACTCAACACTCTTGTATTTGGGCACTCAAGTCAGTAGTGTGTTCTGGACAGATTTCTCCAGAAGTGATTAGAAATTTAGCTATCACATGTCCTAACAGTGGCTGGACATGCTGCCAGTGTCACCTTCTCGATACCAGGGTCTCAGAGTTCCCACTGTGTTTGTCCTGTAGTCTGAGGGCAAATTCTAGCCTTCTGCTGGAATTGCCAGGGCAAAGGTTTCTAGGAAATTGGCAATACCTGAAGGTCTGGTCTCCTCTTACTGGATGAGACGATAAAGCTGGCTGTCCCCTCCCATAGGCTGTCTCTGCTTTCAGAGTCCCTTAACAAGGCTGTGCTTCCATAAACCACAGCTTCACCAACGGGGTAATCCGGCTTGTGTATACAGTGTGTGGAGATCAGCAGATAAAAAAGCATTCGAGGTGCCCAATATTATGAGAGCAAACACAGCGCGGGCCAGTCTGCACTACCCAGAGGTTAAATACACAGTGTATAAGACTTGACTCAAAGATAAAATAGGCACTTGTTTTTATCAGAGCACAGGGGTTCATTTCATTTTTCTCATTTACAATGTTGTTTTAGGTGGTTTTTTTTTTTTTTTTTTTTTTTTTTTTTTTTTTTTTTTTTTTTTTGTCATCAGTGCTGAGGATTGAGCCCAGAGCCTTTGGCATGTCAGGTAAAGACCACTGCACTAGCCCCCTTACCCTGGCCCCACATTTACAGTATTAATGCTTTGTACCTGTCAGTAAAACAAAATCCCCAGGATCATGAACCTCCAGGGAAACAGCTCTTTGCTCAGAAGGCACTTTTGGCTATGAAGGGACAGACAAAGCCCCAAATCACCTCCCTTCACAGGCCTCTCACTCTTCCATATGAATTTATTGTACCCAGTTCTGGTCCATGGGACTTAGGCTTTAATAACTCCCTAAGCCAAAACTTAGTCGGAATCCCAGAGCTCGCAGATCTGTTTGGGGGGGAAAGTGAGCAGTTTGGGAGTCCCGACCTCAGTGACCTCACTTTTACAGTTCACAGATGAGGACAGATTTCTGTCCCAGAGGCCCCAGGCCCGCTGTCGAGAGCCGTAAGCTGGCCCAGGCCGACCTGAATCTATCCCCAGCACTTCTTCCCTAACTCCGGCAGTTTCTCTAGCATACCAAAACCTAAAGAAAAGCCTGCCTCGCTTCCTGACCCCTTTTAGCTAATCACTGGTAGTTGTATTCCCAATTTAGTTCAGGACTAGCATTCATGCAACCGGAAGAATCAACTCAGGGGGCTCCCCAGAGGTTGTTTGGCTCATAGTGGCATGTATAATAAGGTCTTAAATCTCAGTGTTGTGACATGCAATCTGGGGATGTGGAACCTACGTCACAAGCTCAAGCCCCCTCAGAAGACCTGTCCCCTTGCCCCCCTTGGAGTCTGAGACCAGCAGACCATGCTCTTGCTCTCCCAGGCCAAACGATCCATCAGCATTTGTGGTGACTGCCGTAAGCCATCAGAACCAGGCAGACAGCTGTCAGTGATGAATCAGGGACAAACCAAAGAGCTTAATGAGATTTTATTTTGAAAATATGGCAAGAGTCTAAGGCACTTCAAACATTTAAATACATCAGGACCAGAGTAAATGTGACTGATGGACACACACAGAGAAGGACACTATGTTCCCCTAGAGGCCAATCCGGAACCCACTCCTCTAACCCAATTCAACCTTTCTCACCAGGTACAGACGCAGCTGGGCAGCTGTTAAAAATGTAACATTACATGTTTCTTCATGACTCTATTGTGGAATATAAAAGTTGAAAATGCCGTGTCAATTTCATATAGAAGTCTTTTATATAAAAAGCCATATAATACACCCACCTAGATAAACCAGCTGAAAAGATTTCTTTTGTAAGTTTGGATTGGTTTGAGAGCCCTTTTCTATTTTTCAGCCAGACATGATCAGCCTGGGGCCAAGACACTGATGATCAAAGTCATCTCAAGTTTCTTATTTTAAAAGACAGGAGAAATGGACAAAAGCATCCTGGAATGAAATACTGGAAGGGCTTCCCAATGGCTCCACATTTAGTAAGTATAAGTACTTGTGGAAATTTTCACAACTACAATGTCACGGAGAACCTGTCGCTTGTTTACATTGTAGAAATGGCCTGGCCAAGCCAGGCTACCGCTTCCCACCACTGCAAATAACGGAGCCAATACAGCAGCCACAGAGCTGGGTCCCAGTCCTACAAGAGCGGAAGGCTAGGGAGGCGGCCTTCACCTGGCTTGGCCATTTCCCACCAGCTCTGCTTTCCTTGCCAAAGGGTCAGCCTTCGGCTTCTTCCTTGACATTTCTGTTTGCCGGTCAGCTCGGCGTGGTCCATATACATTCAGTATCTGTCACCCCAACAGGAATAATTAGCAGCTTCGTGGTGGCACACATGTGGAGGGCTATGTTTACATGATCAGTCAAAGGAACCTCGGTGAGTAGGACCAGGAGATGTCTTCCTTCCAAGCCTAGGGGTGCCCTAGAGACCAGGAAAGCGAAAAAAAGTGGAGGTTAGTTAGTAAGTGACTTCAGCACATTGGTTATCACAGCAGACGCCCACCTGTGTGCCAGATCCAGGAACTCTCTAACTAAGAGTGAGGGACAGATGTCCGCCCTCAGCAAGCACGGCTCTAAAGCTAGCCAGCCTTAGCAGGACTTGTCCAGCTGTCCAGGAGAGGCAGTCTTCCAACTCTGAGTAAACTCTGAGACGAAGCGCAGCCTACTGAAGGCTTTAGAAACAGTGTCAGGAACACCGGGACACGTAGCCATGAGCTCAGCCTGTGCTGTTTGGATCACTATGCATGAAACTAGCTCCTCGTGGGAGCTGCTGTCCCCCAAGGATAACTGAGACCCTGCCTTTCCTGGCATTGGGTAGAAATGATGAAGACTTAACTTCTGGGCTAAAACTCCCATTTTCAGAATGAACATAAGACCCTTGTAGTCTGTCAATTCCTCTAGGAAAGGGGGCCCGGCAGCTGGTGGATTCCCCTCTATTTGTAAATGCCAAATGCCTGATGCTGACCGGAGACTGGGCTTTCGCGAAGTTGACATGAGCATACAGGAGAAGAGCAATGTCCTTGTGTCCAGCATCCAGGGCTATGGAGAGAGCGCTGCTGCCATCCTAAAGAGGAAATGGAAACAACAGATCAGGATGAGTCTTTCAAATGTCAAGCAGCCAGAACAAAATTGATGAAGTCCCCCCAAATTTAGCCATCTGTTCAGTCCTTCAGGCAGTGTTTCTGGATCTTTCGTGCTGGGTCTTGAGGACCCAAAGGTGAGTGAGACTAGGTTCTGTCTATAAGAAGCCAAGCACAAGGAGAATCATTCGGTTTTGCCTATCAGGGTTGGCAAGAGATGTGTGTTCCCTGGGATCCTTAAAAACTGAAGGCTGTCCATGAAGAACTCCTATCCGACTGTCCCACCCGTCAGAAGGGGCAGTATGAACAGGAGGGGCCAAAACCTTAGTCTGTCTTCTTACAGTCACAAATGATCAGGCAAGAAACGAGGGTGTGTGTGAACCCATCTAGCCTCTGGATGAGGAGGCTGTGACCTTGTAGCCTATAACACTCTGCTGAATGCTGGAGGTCACACACACACACACACACACACACACACACCACACACACACCACACACACACACACACACCTCACACACACACACACCTCACACACACACACACCTCACACACACACACACACCACACACCCCAACACACACTTAAGCGCTCTACCCTGGCAGCTTGCATGGTATCTTCTGGAAATACCAAGGGAAGCATTGCACATAAGAAAAAAAAAACATTGTTTTGTTAATTGTTTGGTTTTTATGAAATTGCAGGACATGAACTGGATATGAAGGAAATACGGCGAAGGACAACACTGTCTGGTTTTGAAGTAAGGGCAAACACACAAACTGTCTGGTTCTGAAGTAAGGACTCTCCTTTGCTCATAGCAACGGGAAATGATTCCCATGTTGAATATTAGCACCCTGCCCTCCCACACTGTGAGTCCAGGGAGCGGCTTTCCTTCCAGGGGTCAGGTGGACGTAGGCCTCCTTGTACACGGATAAGGAAGTGGACAATCAGCCGGTTAGCCAGGATTTCTGAAGTCTCCATAATGTTACAGGTTCTTATTACAAAGAGACAAGTTTTCCGAAGGAAAGCAATTGACCAAACTCCCAAACACATGCAACGGAGACTGTGGTGGGGAAGAGGCAAGCTGCAAACTCTCTCTCCCTGAGGAAGTGAAGGGAACTACATGTTCCCTGGAGGCAGGCGGGGGTTGCCCTTCTACCCAGTGACGATCTCTCCTTGCTTGGCTTATTGGAGTGAGCCCAGGAGGATCCGAAATTTATGGCAAAGGAGGATATCTTTCCTCTAACTTTACGGTGTATTGAACTGAAGGAAACTCTGGCTTGAACCTGTGTTCTGCAGAGAGAAACTTTCAAAACCAGGATCAGCCTGGCCTGACCTCCATGATCCCTGACTGGGTCCACAGCCCAAGTGCCAGTCCTGTGCTTTTTGCCTGGGGGTACATGGTCTCTCTGGCTTGTCCTCTTGCCTCAGAAGGTTCTTGTGCAAGGTTTATCTTGGAGTGGGACATCCTGGGAGCTGAGGGAGGAGGGTCATTTGTAACCATGGAAACAGACCAAGCAGAAGGGGGCTCAGAACAGCCAGAGAGCTCATGGGCTTCCTGGCTTGTGAGTCACAGAACAGTCACGTTGAAAGGCCACTGTAGCCCTGCCATGACAATGCATGTGCATGCCTAAGTGGTCCGTCCGGGGAAGAAAACCCAAGTGTCTACCGACAGACTACTCACACACTGCTTCCACTGAGTGTCATCTTGTGGGGCCCATCTGTTCACTCCCATAGGGGACCCTGGTTCTCACCTTCTTCCTTTTATGAACTCGAGGCTGAGGTCCATTTATTTATTTTTGCTCTTGGCTAATGCAGGGTCAGACTATACACGGTAAATGCTGCTCAGTTGGGCTATAAAAGGAAGAGGCTTGGATGCCAACACCAGTCCCCAAGGAGCAGGAAAGAGGGGGCCCACACCCGCCAGCCCCTGGCTAGAGGCCCAGTGGGACTCACATTGTCCTCCAGTTGGCTATTGCATCCTGGCTGGGCCAGCAACAACTTGACGATCTCCACATGCCCATGTTCACTGGCACACATCAGGGCAGTGGAGCCCTCGTCGTCCTGGATATTGACATCAGCCCCACAGGCCAGCAGACCCTTCACCATGTCTATTCGCCCATGACTGACGGCCAGCATGAGGGCCGTCTGTCCTGCCTGTGAAAGAAGTATGGGTCAGAGGCGGAAGTACAGACTGAGCAGGAAGGCTGGCCCAGTAAGCAAGACACTAACCTGACTGGCCTTGGCGTTCACGTCCCCACAGCCGAAGAGTTCTTCTACAACCTGCATGTCCTTCTCTGCCTCCACGGCGGCGAGTGCCGCCAGCATGATAGGCGTGTACCCCGCTTTGTTCTGGTGATCTACATTACACACGTCTGCAAGAGAGAAATGTCCTTAGGGAGAGCCACCTAAAGCAGCAAGTGTTCGGGGGAGCCCTGTGGAAAGGGCTCTGGAAACGAAAGCGACTAAGAACGAGACGATTGTTTCTATGTCCCGTCTCAGCGGGCTGGCAGCAGCCGAGACGATGGGAAGTGATTACAGTGTGCCCTGCAAGTGACTGGTGATTACGGTGTGAAAGCTTGGCGCAGCACGAGCAGGCTCTGAGTGTGCTTACTCTGGAGTGTAAGCACCATGAGGGATCTAGACAGGCACATGTTCAGAAACTCAACCACGTGGTTTCTAGCTCTCAGTGCTTGCGGTGTAAGATCAATATTAATGCAAAAAGTCCTCTAAGAGACTGCCAAGGACTACCAGACCCTATGGGCTACAGCTCTCCTCTTCTGGAAGTCTCAAGAAGCATTCTGGGGCTTTAATGACAAGCCAGGATGAAGAGCAATGGAAAGTAGCTTTTACACTGAGCAGGTATCAAGTTAAACACTTAAGATGGGACAAGGAGAAAACTGCTTGGGACCCTACCTACTCCATAACAAAATAACACAATGGGATGTATGGAAGGACTTATGTGTAAGAAGCAAAGACTGTTGGTAGCAAAGTGGGTACACACAGGTACCCAAGGTCCTCGGAATCTGAGCTCGTCAGTCCTTCCATGCTGAAGCACCCAGAGCTACATTATATGGAGCCAAAAATCTACTCAAAATAGGAAGCAATAAAAATAGAGTAAATGAAGTGATTAATTAAAATCACCTAACAACGGGATCAATTCAGTTTGCCAAGATATCTATTCTAGAGCTCGGAGAGCAGAAAAACCATTCATTTCAAGAGTAATGCTGAAGTTGTGTTCTCGGGTATTCTCCAGGTATCCCCAGCTGAAGGTCATAGTCTGGAGGGAAGAAGGCCTGTAACTCCTTCCGGTCGTCAGATGGAAGCAGGCACCTCCTAATGTGGGCACAGAAATAGGGCACACGCAGCCCTGGGAGGCAGCTCACTGTGGAGTGCTTGTCCAGCATGCAGAAGGCCATAGATAGCTCCACCACCACACCCCTCACCAAGAAAAGAAACTGAAGATAATAAATGATAAGCGTGCTTGGGTTTTTTTTTTCCCCTCTGTATTAACAACTCCAGGATGGAGTAAAGGCTATCAGGCCATTACATCAAAGGACAATAAAGGAAACTGGATGATCTCATTATAGAAATCAGGTGTTAACATGTCCTCACTAGACGGAGTTACTGTACATTCTGTGTTAGTGGCATATCAAAAGTACTGTTTTGATAATGGAGGTGATTTGGGGGCTCCCCCACTTAAGCGCATTGCTGAAGGCTCAATTTCTCAAGAGGTTTCTTCCGAACTGCCCTCTCCTCTCATGTATGGCGTGACCCAGGGCCTTCTGGGATGGCACGCTCTCCCCAGTGTCATTACATGGTCAGTGGTGATGGGAAACACCGCCTCTGCTATCTGCGGCTCTTCAGGAGCGCCGTAGTTGGGCAGGGACAGTCATGACTCTATTGTGGCTTTGCTAGTTGCTATCCTGAGCAGCCCCTCACTTCTGTAGGGCCACATGAGGCTGGTGTACAAGGACAAAGTGGCTGCAGACACCAATGCTGGGACGCTGGGCCCATGAGTCAAGCCTGCATGATTCTTGGAGGAGCCAATGGGAGCCATGTTTACTAGCAAGGTCCACCTCATTTGAAGACAGCCGACCTGCAGTGAGAATATCCTCAAGGCCGCCTTTCAAAATAGACCTGGATTCTGTTTCTTATTGTCCGGGCTTGGTGTACTTGAAGTCTCCCACCCATGACTCAAGAACAGCGTTCTTGCCATGTCATGTGGAAGAAAAGCAATGAAGACTTCAGGATGGTCAACGAACTCAGGCACGGGTCAAGGGGATTCATGCAGACAAGTCACAACCCGAGTGTTCCCAGGGGAGCATCAGGGCAGCCTCCGTACCTGCATCCAGAAGCAGCTTGACGATCTGGAAGTTGGAGTGGGACACACTGTAGTGGAGGGCGGTGTTCCCATTGCCGTCGGCCATGTTGATGATGTAGCGGAGGACCTCCGGGGAGACGGCCTCGAAGGCAGCGATGTAGTCACCCACCATGGCCGGCACAGCGGACTTCTGACTGGACACGCGGAACCACTCATGCTGGAGGGTGTTCAGACAGAACCTCTGCCAAAACACCAAGTTGCTGTCAGTTTTATTTATAGCTCTCTCTAGCCCAAGCAGTCAGGCCTTTTATAGTCAAAGTGTACACAGTCAGCGTCGGCTCTCAAGTGCTAGTGAAACCCAGCATCTCAAGAGCAGCTCCAGACAGCAAACCTGAACTTCTCTTCTCGTTTGTCCACTCTCATCACCAGGACAGAGGTCACAGCAATGTACAAATGGGTTTAGAGCCAGATCCCCATGGTTTAGTTCTGAATCCTGCTACTTATGAACAAATGACCCTGGGGATCTTCCCCATCCTACATCTTAGTTCCCTTGTCTTAAACAAAAACAAAACAAGCAAAAACTTCATTTTTATAGCGTCTATTTTATAGCCTGGCTTGACTTTTGAGCTGTTTGTGTTTACTGAATTAACTAGACTTGCAAGCGAACTTTTCACTGGAATCAGGAAGAACTTAGCCCACCTACAACTAAGATGCTTCCTGAGCCAGAGTGAGTAACTCCAGCTCTCCCGCTGCACTAGGCTGGGAGGTGAGATTAGCCTAGGCTACATAGCGAGTTCCAGGCCAACCTGAGCTATGGTGTGAGGGCCTGTCTCAAAGAGCAAGCTGGAATGAATTGATCCTAGCACTATCAGTCTGACTTGGTAGCTGGTACGCTACGGATACTTAAAATATTTTTATATATTATTTTGTGTGTGTATGTGTGTGTGCATGCGTGCACGTGTAAAATACACATCACAAGCACATATGGAGGTCACAGGACAACCTGCAGATATTGGTTGTCTTAATCTACAGTGTGGGCCCTGAGACTCAAACTCAGGTCATCAGGTTGACAGCAAGCACCTTTATCCACTGAGCCATCTCTCAGGCCCAAGGGCTGCATCTCCCAGGGCCCCAGATCCAGGGGCTAGGTTTGGCAAGAGTGGTCTGACGGGCACATGTTCCTGTGTACTGGTGTCCAAGTCTGTGACAGCCGCTACCAACTTTTAACGTAACATGCCAGGCCCACAGCATCCCAACTATGTTTCTAGGATTAGCTAACTCCTTAGCTCTCATTTTGCTTTCAGAGTTCCAGAATCCCAAGAGCCTTGTAAGTCACCTGAGCAGCAGATGCGGACTCGCATGACTCAGCCTCAAGGGAGCTGAACCTGCTGACATGTGACAACTCAAATCTATGTCATTATCACATTAATACAAGAAGCCACATTTTCACAATTCCCTGAAGACGGAGCTGCCAATCAGAGGCCTGGCCAGGCCAAGCAGCTGCAGACCAGGCTGTCGGCAGAGGAGTGAGTCACCCGGCAGCCCACTAGCTCAGCCGCTGCACGGCACTCCCTCTGTGTCCTGTGTTGGGCTACTCCTGACCGCTGAGCGGATCACAGTCTCTCTGCTACCCGCTTCTGCATCTCTCCAGCTGTTCAGTCGGTTTTCTGTTTAAAAATAGTGGCCGTCTGCATTCCCCACCGGAACCTAATGGGCACTTTCCTAATGGAAAGGAATGTTGACCTCAGCCCAGATAAGCTTCCTGTAAAAACTACGCTTACTTTTTGAAAAGTTCTGGGATGCTGCTCTTTGGGCCAGAAGGTTCTATGGGTAGAAGCGGAACACGGGGATAGAAGATTGCCTGCAATTAGCCCTCTCTTTCTTTCTGCCAGGTATGGGCCTCCCAGATGCCTCCACTCCAAGAAAAGTACAGGGTGGGTGAAGGAGAGCGGAAGCTGGGCCTCAGGGAAACAGTGTGTTCCCTGGGCTGGGCAGTACGATGCTCGGCCAGCTGTGCTAGAAATGAACAGCTCAGGGAGAAGCATGCCTGCAACAGCTGAGGGGCAGGCCACCACGTTCCCGACCGAGGTACACTGGGTGATGCCGCACAGCCGGGGGACTGTTCCTCTCACCACACTTACCATATCTTTGCTGGTCAAGGCTTTGGGATCATTTATGTTATTTTTCAGTAAGTTGCATGCAGACAACATCTTTTCACTTAATTCATACCTAAAGGGAAGAAAAAAACAAGACAGAAAACTTAGGGCTTGTCATAAAATAAAAGTGATTTTTATCTGAAAGTCCACAACCATTTAATGGGCCAGGGCCATGAGCCAGCCTAGACGGATCGTGATGACTGGAGCTGTCTCTGGGCATTGGTGATTGACACACCACTACACAAAGTCAGTACCTCCACAATGAAGGTCTTTGGAGAAGAGTAACTTCCAGTTACATCAGTTTGGCTTTTAGGACATTATAAAATATTCTAAGTTCTTAAAAATATCCTTCGTCTTGGCCAGGTGTGATGACACATGCCTTTGATCTCAGTACTCAGGAGACAGAGGCAAGTAGATCTCTGTGAGTCTGAGGCCAGCCATGATCTACAGGGTGAGTTCCAGTCCAGCCAGGACTACACAGTAAGACTCTGTTTTTAAAATATGTTGAACCCACATCTAGTGACACAAGTGTTCATTCAACACATATGCAAAGTCCCACATCAAATGACATGGCAATCTCAATAAAGCTGTTTGAAACCCAGAAGACATCGCACACCCTCTGGAAATACTTACCTTGTGTTGACAGTGAGCTTCTTTGACAAATGTAACAGAACGAATGTTTGCTGAAATGTGCCAATGTGTACTTCACAGACCCGAAAACCACACCAAAGTTCCCATCTGTTCTCATTTTATAAGCCAAAAGTCTGCACTTGCTAATGGGGTCACAAACTCACCCCATGTCTCAGAGGATGTTTTAGCCAACTAGAATGTGAGATTTTACTTCAGCTGATAGTTATGACAGTCCCACATCTACTGTTATGTTCCTTGCCACCCGGTCAGCAACAAAACAGAGACATGTGGCTGACACCCATCACCTTTCCAGTCAATAGGATTTTGGGTTGAGGCTGAACTCCCATTCTGCACACACACACACACACACAATGGTCCCGTGGTAACAATTCTGACATTTGCATCAAGATAAAAATCTGAACTCCTAAATATTGTGCTGGCCATCAGAAATGTCAGGTTATGTCTTTGTATTCAAGGTGATGTGTTCAAACAATGGCCGCTATAGTGGACGGTGGTTCCACATGCCAGATTAGACATTAAAGTTTCAGCAAACAAAGGAACGGTTAACTGAGCCATTCTCGTTGCTACGCTAAGAGATCTGAGAGAGACCATACCCTGCACTTATATTTACCAGTGCCCCGACCAGATGTGCATGCCTCCGAGACACAGATAAGGCTAAACCCACAGGTAGAGCTGTAAACTACCTGAACCAGCTAATTCTATTACCCAAGTACACCAAGCGTGGGAGGAATCGGGGAGGGGAGGGGAGTGTACCACACCTCTCTCTGATTTCCACCTTCTCAGGTTCACATTCTGGAACCTGCCTTTCATCTTCCACCCTGGCAGACTTGAAACCTTCAATATTAACTGCATGGTGCCCTTCCGCCATTCCCCGAGTGTCGTCATCCTCCTCTTCCTCCTCCTCTTCCTCAGGAGGATACTCAATGGTATCACACTCGTCATCTGACTCAGAAGAAGAGCTTCCATCTGAGCTGGAATCATCACTTGAAGTTGTCTCATACCTAGGTGGCAATTGGGAGTTCAGGAGATGCACGGTGTCCCCATTAAGACCCAGTGACAGACATTCCTGCCGAGGGAAAGCCGCTGCCTGACTGCAGACACCTAGCCAGTGGCTTAGAGCCTGCACACAGACTTTGAATTTCTGAGTCAGATGGAGGGAGAAGCAGCAACTGCAGATCTGGTTCTCTATAAAGTCACTCTCCTCTCGATTTATTCTGAGCTGCTTCTCCCTCCATCCTTCCTATTTCCGCCCCCTTCCTCCTCCCACTCTCAAGGTGAATAGATGATACAAGCAACCAATAGTTCCTTCTCGGGTATGGCCTTTGAAATCTTCCGGGCCACATCACTCAGTAAGGCTGGAGATTTGTAAAACGTGCACCATCATGTTAGGCCTCTCCTGGTAGCCACTTCACTCTAAATACCCACAGCGGTACTGCTGCCTTCTTATTGAGCAATTGACTAATTGCTTTGATTCAGCTGCAGGAGGACAAACAGGCTCAACCACCTGGGCTAGCAACTACTAGGTATTCTATGGAGAAAGCAAGGAACCCGAGCGAGGGCCGGGTTTAGTACTCCTCGGTTGAAATGCCCTAAAGTTTTGCTCATGAACATAGAGAGCTAAGCTAAAAGCGATGCATTCTGGAGAAGGGGACGTCTGTCACTGGGCCCTGGGTCAATGCTGCCAGCCTCTTCCGGTTCCCTCCTGTATTCTAACATGTACAAGCGCAACTGTCCAAAGGAGAGCAGCAGCCCTGCTGGGGTTTTGCTGAAGACTTTTTTTTTTTTTTTTCCAGGTCAGAGGAGAGGAGAAGTCACTTTCCCAGTTTCAGTGGGTACCCTTGGAAGAGGGACATATCCTTAAGAACAGCAAGAGGAGAGAGGAAGAGAAGCCCGGAGCACCTTTCTGAGGAAGGATTCTTCTATCATCATGAGTAGCAGCGTCCCAGAACAGGCACCTGGACAGTGACGTAAAGAGACAGGTGTCTGCACTCCGCCACCACCAACTCGCCTTACCCGCCGTTGATGCCAATGAACTGGAGGTTCTTTTTGGCGCCGCCGTTCGGATCTTTATTCCCATCGCTCTTCTTCATGATGGACTTCAGTGTATTTTCATTATTTGGACAGACTGTAAAGAAAAGCGAACCGAAGTGATGAAAATTCACGGAAATCATCCAAGTTAAACCGAGTGGGCATCCTTCCTCGTGCTTATGAATGTGGTTCTTAGTGTGCTTGGGCGAGAAACGTTCACGAGACCACCGGGAAAGTATGTGCAAGCAGAGGAAGTACTTCAGCATTTGTTCTATTAATAATGTGTTTTTAAAATGGGAGAGAAAAAATCTATCAGCGTGCCCAGACATTACAAACTGGTGATAAGGGGCATTTATACCAAGCCGTAATGTTTATAAAGTGACGTCGTGTCTCATTTCACCCTAGGCACCAAGGTAGGGGTATTGGTATTCTTCAGCTACGATAAGCTGGGGGTGGGGAGGACGTGCATGCTAACATGCGAGAGAACGGAAGGCTGTTTGTATAGCGCATAGTTTGCTGCTAAGACTGCAGAGCATGCTATCTGGTAAAGATACTCCAGGTCTCCCAGCTGCCAGATATTTTATAACCTGTCTCCCAGGTCGACATACAGATCACCAGCTGGGATGCCGGCAGTGCTGCCTAGAATCCCAACGCCAAGCTGCGGAGACTTACCATAGAGGCCGGTGGCTATCTGGTCATCTGTCAGGTTCACCGGCGGCAGAGTGTTTCCCTGAGTGGGGAACTGGTCTCGGCCTCTGACGAGCTTCCCTTCCGCCATTCCTGTCTCTTGCTCAGGCTGGGCCGTTGGCATATTTAACAGTCCTCCCGACCGAAGGCCTCCACACTTACAGTGATTTCCTGTTCAGAAAGAGAAGAGCGTGGGAATGGGGTACTAGGACAGCACATGCACTTAAAAGTCGTTTCACTGAAAGCAGTTCTCAGGGAGCTGGAGAGATGGCCCAGTGGTTAAGAGCACTGGCTGCTCTTCCGGAAGAACTGGGGTTCAAGTTCCAGCACCCACATGGCAGTTCACAATGTCTGTAAACAGTTCCAGGGGGTCTGACACCCTCACACAAACATAAATGCAGGTGCACAACACCAACGCAAATAAAATTTTTAAAAAGTAAATACTTAAAAAAAAAATCCAAGTGTCACAACTCTCCTTCTTGTGCTCCCCTGTGAACACATTACACTGCTTATTTACATCACCCAGACTCAGACCTCCAGGGCCTTCGATGATTGCTAAGCTTTGCCCTGGTCAGCAGAACGTTGGCCCGCCAAGGCTTGTCATCTGAGCCACAGAGCATCTTGCTCTCCTACTGTAGCTCCCTTCCAGCACACTGGTACAGGAACCATGTTCCCACCCATCTCCAAAGCCATTAAGGCTTCAGCTGAAAAAAAAAAAATATGACACAACCTATGGAGCAGCTCCTCTACTGGGGAAGCCTGGGAAACGGAGTCCGCACGGAGATGCACTGAGCCATCATGGCCTGCCACCATCTTGCTGGTCCATCATCATTCCCTTATCCCTGTGGTCTTTGTGGGGAAATGGACAGCAGCCCAGGGTGCTACGGTTGGGTTCCCTCATTTCCTGACAGCCCTTCTCCCCATCTCCACACAGCCACCACCTTCGTCCCCTCCCTCCTCAGCTGGAGCCAACGTTCCTATCTCAGTACAGCCATCTGTCACACTTTTAGGGTCTATCCTACAGGGACAGGGTGAGTTTTAGAAATATTTCCTTGTCAACTTATTTCTCATTGTGTTCACTAGATTACTTCTCCACATGGGAAGCATTTCATATCTGTTTACTGGCCAAAGCAGGAAAATTTGATTAATATTTTGTAATTTAATGTATTACATAATTCTCAATATGACCAACACTAAAATGCTCTTGATAATAAAAGATTAAATTAAAAAGCAAATAAATTGAAATTTATGGATATGTATGTTTGCTTGAGAGAAGGTTGCACTATATGCCCCTGGTAGGTAGGCCTGGAATTTTCTATATATACATATCAATCAAGTTGGCCTCAAACTCACAGAGATCTTACTTGCTGCCTTTGCATGCCACTATGCCCAGCTAAATATAATAATACATACAAATATACCTTTATAGAAGATTAACCAGCAAAAGTCCACTAAAAGGAATAAGCTATGGTGATTAAAATTTTTCAAATATTTACTACCTTTCTATACTAAGTGTAAGAAATTTGTTTTGTATAATCCCTATTAAGTATGGACCAGCTGTTTTCAAACTCACTTTAATTTAGTAATTTGATTTCTAAAAATGTTATTCAAAGGATGCACAGAGACATATAGGATTTTCATCATGCCCATATTTAAAGCAGAAAGGAGAAGCTGACCTCACAGTCTACGTAAGAAACCAGTGCTGAGCTAGCGGGCACTCGCACAAGAGAATCCTATGCGGTCTTTATGGGTTCCATGTGGTGCTGTGACCACAGCATGGAGTCTTCTCTCAGCACGGAGTCTTCTCTCAGCAAGCTGTTCACCAGCCTGGCACACTGCCACCTTCATGGTCCGTGCTGTCCATGCTCTTTCCAAGACGCGGCCTAAATCCTATTCTTTTAATTCTGTTTTTCTAGACACCGTTCCAGAAGGCTCTCTTCTCTATCACTGCTCTGTGCAAACCAAACACTCCCCACCCTGGATTCTCAGCCCTTGTGCATTCCCTCCTGGGCGGGCAGGCTCCTTGAAGCCCTTCTTGCTGCATCTGTATCTGGCGTCTCTGCAAGGTTTAGAATGGTGCTGGACAACAGATGTCCTTCATTAAACATTACTTGGAGGTCAGAGATGCTGCCTGAGGCCAACAGGTACTCCAAGGTCACCAGGCACCAAACGAGTCCTTACTAGTCATGTCAGGGAAAACTCCTCCCTGTATTGCTGGAAAATCTGTGCTGGGTGGTGTTCAAACTGGCTGGACTTGAACGGCCTGGACGTGACTCCCTGAGCTTGGCAAGGCCCTTACTATAGGCACGGGCATCACATGGAATGGCACTGCCCCGGCACAAAGCTCTGACTAAGGACTGTCACAGGCAAGAAGGAGGAGGAAGAGTGGGGATGAACAGGGAAAACCAGAGTAGCCAATATAGTCCATTGAGAAGATTTTCACACTGGTCATGGTTGGAAAGCATGTATATGAGGGGATGGGACTTTCAACAATACAGAAAAGGGCTGCTATGTGCTGGTAGGCTCAGCAATCACTATAATAATATATAATAATATAATAATCATCATTATTTCGAGACAGGATCTTACTACATAACGTAGCTCTTGCTGGCCTGGAAGGTAGACCAGCTGGCCTCGGAGAGCATCCTGCCTCTGTCGTTTCAGGGCTTGCTTTAAATTAGGTGTGCGCCATGAGGCCCAGTGTGGAATCGGGATTTTTTTTTTTATTCTTTCCCCGTGATTTTCCCCCTCAGCCAAGATCGAGAACTACTAAAATTAAACTAAACTGCAGCTTGAGGGCTGAAAACCAAGAGTGCATGCCTCCTCAGCCCCAACTCGTCAACTGGGAAGTGTCTGGAGTCTTAGGAATAACTGTTTAGTGAACAGGCCTGGGCCACCAATGGTGGAAGTCCAGAGCGAAGACGACATGTCACTCAAGCAAAAGCAAAGCGCAAGGTAGCAATAAAAGACCCTCCATTGTCCTAGCCCTATAGCCCAGATGTTTCAGACACCTCTGGGTGGCAACGGTTCCTACAGGCATAGTCAGTGAAAAGACGGGAGGAGCGGCGGCTGCGAGATGGCTTTGGCCTCCAGCTCATTTAAAGTGGCCATAGATACTAATAAAACATGAGCTCCATTTTAGGCCTTGGCCAGGTTAGTGACGACTGAAAGACGGTGAGTGACAGAATCTTACTGTTCTGGAGAGTGGAAAGCATTCATTCAATGTACTAATTCTAATTTTAAAGTGTGCACAGGATTTAATATGTAGACAATCTTAATAGCGAAGGCAACCTATATTTTAAAAAAGTGATGTAAATTTTATTTTGTAGCATTCCCAACTTTAGGGCCATTAGAAACAAAATATTAAATAAGAAAAATAATTCCATGAAAATAGGGGACTTTTACAGGACTCCCCTCCCTCCAATTCCTCTGTGACATTTCTTCCTGACTTTTGAAAATTTACTAAGATGAACTTTAAAAGTTTTGTTCCAGATACCTACACTACTGTGGCAAGCAAATCCAAATTTTTATTTATTTTTCCAGCTGCTTTGAGAAAACGCAGCTCCAAACAGTATAGTGGGCTAAGTAGCAGCTGCAGTGCCTGAGCCTTAGCATTCTGAATGGGTTTTTAAAGACCATTTAGCTTCCCTGTCAAGAACGAGCAGAACCATAATTTCTGACTCACAATGGAGGCTGTCCATGCCTTTAGGTGTTTCCCCTAAAATGTAACCGTGTAACTGAGTCTCCTGGGGTGAGGATGGGCACAAGCAGGGGCCTGCCCTTTGGGTGTACACACTGGCTCAAGGATGAGGAAGCAGAGATTCTATTTTTGACAGGGGCGGACAGTGTGTGGCCTAGATGGAGGAGCAGGACCCTCCCTCTTGGACTTCTGCCCCAAGTGGAGGAGGCGCAAACTTGGCAATACAAACGGTGACCTCCAACCAGAGGAGCCCGGAGCTGCGCCAGGACAGAGCTGCGCGCCCTTCAGTCATTTCCAGCACCATGGTGTTATTCTCCCGAGAACAGTTCAAACGGCTGCTGAGTATCCACCAAAAGTGGATGCTCAGAAACTACAACCCCAGAGTGGATTAAGAATCAGATTTTTTTTCACCGCAACCCCACCCACATTTAATTATATACCCTCCCGTGACTTGACCCAGAAATCCCAGGCTGACAAGCTGCCTTAACTAAGGCTGAGTTAAAACGTGCCCTGTGCAGGCTCCTCCCAGAGAAGCCAAGGTCCTCTGCTCTTCCCCAGACCTTGGTGGCCTTGACCACAGCTGAACCCTGAGCACTCTCTACTTGTCTAAGTTATCTCCACGGTGACCACTCACATTTTGGCCACACGCTGCGTGTTGGCTTCCCAAACAGTGGGCCAGTTATTCACGGCACATCGATATAGCTATGTGCTGCAGTACCGATATCGCTGACATTTAATGTACAGCTACTGATCAACATGAATAGATGGGGGGGGGGCAATACAGAGTCTAAACATTTTCACTGAAGTATGAGCGACTCTCTGCTCAGGAAAAGACACGATGAAAGTGACCGTGTCTGCCATTCCTGCAGACAGCATGAATTCAAGCCTTTTATGTTTCTTGAAAATTACCAACCGCCCTTAGCCTGAACATCAGCTATTCGGGATCCAGTTGGAATAAGTGACAAGTGAGCCAGCATCTTCTCCCAGAACACTTCTGCAGTTTGCTAATAACCACTTAGGAAAATCAAGTTCAGGAGAGCAGAATTGTCTAACAAGTGTCAACTGAAGGGCTGCCAAGGGAGAGGGCAGAGTTAAATCCTCTGAAGGCCTTTCCTTCACAGATGAATGCCTCTTCCCAAGATCATTAACACATAGTCAAGTGACCTGGGCCTACAATTTTAATCTTTCAGGGGTTACTTAAAAAAAGGTATGCCCCTCCACCCACACCAAGAGACAGGGTTTCTCTGTGTAACAGCCCTGGCTGTTTAGAACTCACTCTGTAAACCAGGCTGGCCTCAAACTCAGAGTGATCTGCCTGTCTCTGCCTCCTGAGTGCTGATATTTTATTTTGAGTATTTTGCGTACATGCACGCAAGTGTACCATGTGCGCATCCGGTGTAGAGGACAGAAGAGGATGTTGGATGCCCTGGACTGGAGTTACAATGTTTGTGAGCCACCATGTGGGTGCCAGGAACTGAACTTGGATCCTCTGCAAGAATGGTAAATACTCTTAACCACTGAATCAACTCCCTAGCCCTGATTTAGTTGTGAGCCCTAGCCTTTAATTGTAAAGCCACCTCTCCAGCTCTTAAAAAAAAAAAAAAAAGAAAAGAAAAAAAGAAAGAAGAGGAAAAAAGATGGGGTCTCACTTTTTCCCTTCTGGCTAGCCTGGAATTCATTATAAAACTCAGGCTATCCTGAACTCAGAGATCTACCTGTCTCAGCCTCCTGACTGCTGGGATTAAAGGTGTGGGCCCAGTAGAACATGCCCAACAGGAATAATTTCTTTCTCTTTTTCAATACAGGGTCTCATATACAGCAGGTTAGCCTACTACTCCTTATAAGCGGAACCTCTGATCCTCTTGTCTCTACCTCTGAAGTATTGAGATTATAGGCACAGACCATCACCAGACCTCATTTAGCTATCATTTTGGACAATCAGATAAAGTTATACACAATTAAAAAAGGAAAAGGCCCAAGCATAAAGATACTCGAAGTTATGGGTTGGTCTAGATGAAGAGACTCTGCTCACAGACTAGGGATGCAGTTCCGTGGCAGTGAGCCTCCAGATTACCTTAAGCGTAGATACAGACACTCCCTGCTTTAAGCCCATTTATTCCCGCATGCCCCTCAAACTGGAGTGTTTATTTGGTGACGGCGGTGGGGGGGGGGGGTAGGAAATGGGTGATAGCATATAATACGTGTTTAAATAAATTCAAAGGCATAACCCTCCACTGAAGTGGATGGCCAGTCTTTTATACAGCTACTTCCACAGGAAAATTCTGCTGGGAGGGAGCCTGGGGAGAAAACGAGTCTTCTCATTTGACCCAGACGCAGAACTCAGACTCTGCAGAGACAAACACAAATTCCCAGGCCTGAGAACCAGCCAGCTCTCCAGACTCCCAGGCCAGAAGAGACCCTTCCTCCCCAGGCCACTTAAACACTGCGGGGTTCCAGGACCTCTTGGCCTGGCTGATTTTGACGCTCCCATAACATCTTAAAAAAGAGATGCAAGAAGAAAAACAGATACTGAGTGGTGTAGCTTGAGAAACAACCAGACAGTTCTTCAGAAACAGAATTCTGTAACAGTTTCATTTCCCACTCTTGTTTTGGTTAGATTTCTTCCTACAAATCTGCACAGCTAAGAGAAGGTCTCCAAGTTCATAAACGTTTTAAACAAGCCTTTAAACTAAGAACGCAAACAGAGACTGTGTAAGCAGCAGCTCTTTGAGTGTAAAAGGTGAATTTTCTAAAATCATCTGGCAGGCAGTTACGTTCTATCTGCGTTTGCTCAGGGATAGTTCGATATTTTTAGGGACTTTGTAACTCTGAGTCATTTGTCTAGAATTTTCTTCCCCTTTCCAAAGTTAAAAAAAAAAAAAGAAAAGAAAAGGAGGAGAAGAAGGAGGAAACTCCACTCCTCAAATATAAACCCACTGGTATAAAGGAAAAAATAAAACTTAAGATTTTTTTTTTGGTAATAATGGAGTTTCCTTCCTCTTAGCCAGGCATGGCGGTGCACACCTGGAATCCTAGACTTGCGAAGGCTGAGCCAGTAGGCTCTAGTGAAAGGCCAGGCTGATCCACAGTGAGGGTCTGTCAAGAGGAGGAGGGAGGGAACTTACTTCCTGTGACCATTTTAACTGTACTAGACAAACAATGCCACAACACACTGTCCCTCAACTCCTGAGAGAACGCTATGGCCACTTAGGTGAGGAAATACATGGGAGATAGCATGATTTTGCACGGCGAAATAGCATAATTTGTGATTCAAATTCAGTTAGAAAAAAAAAACATGTTTCTACACCTCAAGCCACATACCTGTACTCTCGTACGTAGCTAGCGCACACAGGGGTACTACAGGAGAACATGTTTCACGGTCTTCTAAAGGACTTACAATCACATACTCCCAGTGTAATTTTAACTGGGAATAGAACGAAAATATTCAGTGTGATGATGTGGCTAAAATAACAGTTTGCGGCTGGGCAGTGGTGGTTCACGTCATTTAAGCCCGGCACTCGGGAGGTAGAAGCAAGTGGATCTGAGTTCAAGACTAGCCTGGTTGACAGTGAGTCCCAGGACATCCAGGACCACACAGTGAAACCCTGTCTCGGAGGGGGTGGGGAGATGACAACAGTCCACAAGCTGACAAGTGACTCCATCATTAAACCCTTAACTCTAGAAACAATGCATCTACAGATAAGGTCTAATACCTGTATCTATTGTATAATAATGTACTGAGCCTAAATACTGATTTTTGAAAGACTGTGTCCTGACAATTTATCTTACTCCCACCCAATTTCCTTATAATATTTATTATCTTGATAAAAATATTAGTTGGACAGGCATAATAATTGGTGCATATGAGTGTGCAATATGTGAATGTGTGTGTTAGAGAGGAAATTCATAAGCCAGAATTATGAATATAAAAAGTGGAGATTAAAAGGGGAGGGGCTGACGAGAGCACTTTTGCTTTTTTTGGAGGACCTGGGTTCGAGTCCCAGCACCTACATGGTGGCTCACAACCACTTACAGCTCTACGTTCAGGGAACCTGGTGCCTTCTTCCCACCTCTGCAGGAACCAGTCACTCACGCAATGCATTGACATACAGCCAGGCAAAACACTCACAAATACAAAACAACAGAAAAACAAACAAACAAGTCAAAGGCTACTTGCACAAGCTTTGTTTAGCAACTTTTCTGAACAAGCCCATTTCTGGAAGAACTCAGACACCAGCAGCAGCAGCTTCCCTCTTACAGACCCTGATTCTTCATCACAACCTTGTGGAGGCACGAAGACAACCTCTCTTTGCAGACATAATCTGGACTCGGGCTGCCTTGCTGGCTTCGGACCCCAAAGTTAACTTCTTGAAAGAACTGGGTTTGTTCCAGCGACTGCTAATACTCCGAGCCATGTCAAACCCAATTCCTTAATGGTTTTGAAAGGATAAGATTGTATGAACAAAAGCCTTTTAGCACTGCTACATGGTCTACACGGTGTGAGGCACAGTGTGGATTACTAGGTAGGTATGGTGACCCAGTGTCCTGTGACAGACGCTTCCTTATATGTAGCATGCGGATGCTAAGAATGCACGCCTTCCGGTATCGAGCTGCCACCCTATGTGGGGTAAATTCTTGACCTGATTCCTTTCTCATATCAGATCAGGGTTACAATGTGTATGTGGCAAGAGTTACAGACGGTCTTTAAAGTCTCTCTTGTGTGTTCCGACAGTGGCTGCCACTATGACTAGCCACCTGCTACGAGAGTATCGTTGCCTTTTGTTCCCGGCTGTCACAGATCTCGTGTGTATTAGCCGACTAATTAGGTGCTCATGGCCGGGTCAGATCTACACCCCAATGTGTGGAATGTCAGCACGACTGGACGGAGCCCAGAGCACACTGTAGCACAATCAAATCAAATTTCCCGATCTCCATGCTCAGAAGGTCACACGAATCACCCCAGTAATACAGCGGAATATTCTCGATGAGAATGTGAACTAGTAACCCCAGTTTGGGGAGGAGGAAGGAAGGCCAGGAAGAGCATGTCTTCATAATTCCCTCTGCATCTGTGTCTGAGGCACTGAAGAAGTTAATTTTGACATCAACACCTGCGAGAATGATTTTTTTTTTAAAGGATGAGGAGGCAGAGATGTAAGATTTCACTTCAGCCCACATATCAGTCTAATCCTGTTTATCCTAAAATGACTCCTCTGTATATTTATTAGAGTGATATATATGTGTCTATAATATTAGAATAATTATGTATGTATTAAAATTCTAAAAAACAAACCCACATACACATCAGTTGTTATGCGCTTTTTTCCCCTTTCACAGTAAACTCTGGCCTATAGCACAGATACTAAAAACTAATAATCATTCAGGTTTGAAAGCATGAACCCAGGAAGATATCGAAAGGGTATATGTTAGTCTACTTTCATGGCTGTCCTTTCTGGACATAAGGGGCATATTGAGACTTCTATGGGTGGCTTACTCCAACCTATTCCTTGCATTTTCACAAAAGAGTTCACTTGATGAGCACCCTTCTCCCTAGGTAAGGCTCCTGCATCAGGGACTGGGAGCCTGGGGCCATGCCCAGGAATAGGGTACTGTGGAGAGACTTGGAGCACCTGGTTCCAAGGGAAGACACATATAGTGAGTCTCTTGGGGAGATGCTACATCACAAAATATCCCAGGGTGATTGCTCAGTGAGCAGCTTTAATTTCCAAACAGACAAGCAGGAATCTCCATGAATGGGAAAACGGAAGTGTAGGAGAAAGACCCGCTGTCTGTCCTTGCAAAAGCAAACTTTCCCCTCCAGACACCGTACTCCCTGTCCCTGGAACCGGAAGCAAAGTCTCCACAGTCCTTGCTGCTTCCTGACCTAGCACAGCTCTCTCGCTTACTGCTTGTGGCCTGGTGACCCCAGCAGGGAGGGGAGCCTGTACCTGTGCTGAAATGACGTGGAAATTCAAAGGTTATTTGCCCTCGTAACAAGTCGATGAAGTGTCTACCCTCTCATAAAATGCTAACCAAGAAGATTTTACTCTAGAATTTTTAATTGGTCATATACTGATAATTATGCATATAAATAATACAGGCATTTTAAAAGCAGTTCTGTATAAAATGAGCAAATACATAACCAGAAGACAGACATGAGCCTCAGAGGACACTTCCAGGGAAGCCAGGCCTCATAGACCTGCTTTCCTGTGTTAGGCTGAAGCCAGGGGCCAAAGGAGCTAGGAGAT
Source organism: Alexandromys fortis (assembly GCF_014885135.2). Lineage (NCBI taxonomy): Eukaryota > Metazoa > Chordata > Mammalia > Rodentia > Cricetidae > Alexandromys > Alexandromys fortis. The sequence continues at coordinate 10,224,699 of NW_026067895.1, read as the reverse complement.
ACTGAGGATCAGGCAAAGCTGCTGTTACCTTGGTTTGCAATCAACTCAATCCCATCCTAAAGCTGTCTTCAAGAGTCAAAAAATGGTTTCAGCAGTTAAAAAATAAACAAAATCAAACACCCTCACTTCTTAGAGAGACAGTCTCCCCATCTTTCCTCCTACGGTTTGAATGTGTCCTCAACAAATCATGTGGTGGAAAATGAATCCCTCTGCCCCCGTGGACTGATGTCACTATCCTGGAAATGGGGACATTATACATTCTTGGCTATAACAGAGCAAAGAAAGAGCTTGTGAAAGTTGGGGCCATGCTTTGGACTTCTCCTCTTCAGAGCCCTGAGCTACACACACCTCTACTCTTTGTAAGTGTCCCCATGTCCTCATGCTCAGGTCCCTGGGGTACCACCTACCTGTGATTTTACCCAGCCTGGTTTTCTGGAAGTCAGGGTGCCTGAGCTCTTCCATGTTTGCAGACTTCATGACGGAATTGATGGATGTCAGGGTGCTGATGAGCTGGGAATTGAGGGAGCCGATCTGGGAATGAGGCTCCCCAAAAGCCTCTGCCAGTTCACTGTAGTTCTCAGCCAGCAAGGCCTGCTGCTCTGCCAGCAGCTTCTGCACGCGTTCAATGTAGTGATCCAAACCAGTCACCATCCCAGATGCAAGCGGAGGCTGAGGAGCTTCCTCCATGAGATCCCCTACAGGCTCGCTCCCAACACCCACGCTCCTCCTGCCACCCATCAGTCCCACAGTCAACTGTGGAGGCCCACAAGCTATGGTCCGCATTTTGAGACCAACCAGGTAGTTGTTGTGAATATTTATCTGTCCCACACCTGACTCTTTGGTCTTCACAGCAGATGGCTTGTCAAACTCGGAATTGCCGGACAGCACTGTCCCAACACCAACAGACCGAGTCTTAGTGGAGGGGTTGATGTCTTTGACCCGGCCTTCTCCTATGGCCACTGTCCGCATCTCCACGGTCTGGGTGCTGGTCTGCTTGTCAAGAGTGCTGAGGAAGGTGTTGGTGCAGGACTCCACAAGGGTGGCCACCTCCGTGTTAGTGCCCTGGTCCACCTGCTCCAGAGTCGTGCTAGTATGCTGGTTTGCGGTATGAGGCACAGCCATGATGGCGGCCTCCTCCTGACTTACCGCTTCTGTGTTCATGCTTCGGGAGGCGCACTCCTTGGGGGAGCAGACGATCACATCAACAGAACAGTCTCCACAGCCGATGGACCGCACGTCTTTGAGGTTCAAGTTTGTCGTAAGGAGCGTCAGGTCGCTCCCAGAAGCCTCTGTGTTGCTGCCTGTTTCACAGATGCTGACTTCCACGCCCACACTCTGGTCACAAGTCTCAACAGACTTCCCTACGCATCGGTCACGCATTTCCACTCTCTCCTTCACGACCCACCAGTTCATCGGCAGCTCGGGCCCCGCAACTTGATTCTTGCGATCGGGTTGGCAGGAGATGCCTACACTGCTTGTTTGCACCGAGGTCCCAACACACGAATCTGTTGTGTCCACGTGACTGCCAACCATTTGGTCTCTGGTTGGCACGAGTGCCTCCACCAACTTGCTGAAGACAAGGGGCTGGGCCATTGTGGCCTTGTCGACTTTTTTCCTGGATCCAGCAGCCTGTAGTTCTTGCTTTAGCTTAGTCATCTCCCGATCATGGGTGGTTTCTTTAAGTTGGACTTCCAGGCGGTAAATCTTTTCCTTTAAGGCCTCTATGGTCTGCTGTTGCAGCTCAATCTCTTTGTCAGCTTCGGTAATCACCCCGAGCATGGCTTCTGTCACACTGGTGCCAAAGTTCCTAGTCTCGGTGACGGTCCCTACAGCTGTATCCTTGCAGGTCCTGAAGTCTCTGTGGTAAACAACAACGTCGTTCATGTTCTCATCACTCCCGACAGCCACAGACTTGCACTCCCGAGACGGGCACTGTCCATTCTCCCTGAGCTCCGATGCGTCCTCACAGCTGCTATCCTGAATCTTCTGCTCCAGCGCCTGCATGTCGGCTGTGAGCTGCCGGAACTCCTTGATCCTCTGTGTGCTCTGCTGCACGCTCTCCATCTCTTCCTCCTCGTAGTCGATGTACAATTCCCCGCCACCCCTTCGGGTCCGGGAAAGCAGTTCCAGCTGGGAGGCATTGCCGGCACTGTAGGAGCGCTTCCTCACCCCACATGCCTCGTTCTGGGACGCAGCCCTCTGATTTTTCAGCTGTGAGGCCAACTGCCTTTTCTCTTCTTGCAAGACAGAGATCTTCACCTGGAGCACGGGGATGGTCCTCACCTGCTCCTCGAGTTCCTTCAGGCGTTTTAAGGCGATGGCCATCTGTTCTCGGATATGCTGCAGGTGCATAGGGCTCACGTTGGTCACGGGGGTGGAGATCCCTGAACTCAACGGGCTGTGGCGGATGGAGCTCCCCATGGAGGAAGTGGTAGCAGCTGCCGGGACATAGCTACCATAATCCCCATTGCCTTGGTAGCCATTCTGAAGCTGGTGCATGGCTGAATTGTGGTTACCGGAACCCATATAGGATGGGAGGGAGCTCGTGGAGCCCATGCCCCCAAAACTGGCCAGCCGGGGCCTTCTGAACTCCCCCGGTGCCATCTGCATGGTGACTCTCTCCTGTTCGAGTCTTCTCCGGGTCTCCATCAATGTCTTGGTGACATGAAGGTTGTGCTTTGGAGGTTGAGGTGAGGGAGGGGGCAGCAGCTGTCGACTTTCAGGGATGGCAAAAGTGGGTGAGGTCTCTAGGGGGGCAGGTGGTCGCGGGATTGGGGTTGATGTCACGTGGCTTCTGGCTAGGTGGAAGCTGGGACACTGTTTGCTGTCATCGCTGTTGGAGGATGACAGGGATTCAGTGGAAGTCCACACACCCTGATGAGCAGGCGTGGCCTTGACTTCTGGGCATGGTCCAGACGGCTTTCGTCTCTTCTGGATGTTAAGTTTCTTGATAGTATTTCCCTTCTGTATGTCATCCACGTATTTGACGAAATCTAAGTCTAGCTGAAAACCATAAGGGGTTTCCACAAAATATGGGTCCTTCTGTTCCTTGTTATGGTCTCCGTTCAGAACGTCATCTGTTTTATCTAAGAGAGGGAGGAGACATGATAATACACGTGTTATATATTTTAGTAAGAACAATTACTTGCGAGTGAGGCACAAGCTAGTCTGATCGTCTATGTTATGGCAGCCCTATTTTCTGAACCTAAACTCTCTGAATGAAAATAGAGACACTGACCACTGTGATGGCACAAGTCCACGATCCCAGTTACCAGAGAGATCAAGGATTCCAAATTCAAGGCCAGCCTAGGCAACCGAGAGAGTTCTTATGTCAAGATAAAAAATAAAGACGGCCATGGGTGTAGCTCAGTAGTAGAGCAATCTACAGTACTAAGCCCCCCCCCCAAATAAAAAGATAATTCAAGCATTCAACTCATAACATTATGGAACTATGGCCTTGAGAGCCAAGCACATCAGTACAAAAAGCCTGACAACGTGACTGTGTAATTTCACTTGTCCTCCACAGTTCTTTGAAGGAAAAGAGAGGAATTATTAAGATTCCCATCTTATGCAGTGTCCAGCAAGATCAGCAGAGTAAAAGAGAGGAACGCGTGGAGCCAGGGACATCAGTGTGTTCTGTGAGAGTGTGTGTGTGTGTTCGTTCTTGCAGGTTTGGTAGTCTTTCTTGCCAGTGGGCCAGAGCCACCTGGTGTCTGACTATGCCCACATGATTCCATTTTGCCCCGACCCCTTCTTGCTTCCAAGCTGGGGACACAGGAGAGGGAGTGGATTCTCAGGTAGCCTAGGTACAAGAATAAGGTCAGGGGATACACTTTCACCTACTGCTTCCGTTCTCTTCCCTACTAAAAACGCTCTCCCAAATGGAGAGAAAGTTTTCTCAGCTCTGCCACGTTGTGCTTTTTGACCCAACATTGACCAATTCACAAATACCTGGTTTTGTAGTCATAAGCAACCAGAGCAGGTCTAAAGAGGAATGGAAGGAAGGGCAAACCAAACTCCACCGTCAGGATCCTGCGGTATTCAGTAGATGCTGCTTCTGGCTAAACCAAACATCAAAAAGGAGGTCTCACTGCTGATCCTGAGCCACGAATTGCGAATTTAAAAAAGCAAGGTCGTTTTGTTGAAACTGTGGGATTAGGTCATACGTTTTTCTACAGCCACACTAACAAGGCCTGTGTTTTCAGGTCTATGGAAAGGACCAAAAGCTAGGAGTGAAAATGAGAGCCATCTGTTTCCCCTGCCCAGTCCTGGTTATCCCCCTGCCCACACTATAGTTCAGCCCCAAGGATGTGAAGCCCATTTATGCTGCTGCCGCCTTCCTAGTTCCCAACACATTACAACGGATGGGGAATGCTTGGAACGACCCCCCCCCACACACACACCATTTGCCTCCAAGTTTTTCTCTTTTGAAACTCCAGAAAGTTTAAAAAGATTACCAAGCAGGAATAAAAACGGACACACATTCTTTGTATCTCGATTTCAAACAATATTAAGATAAGAATACTTGGCTAGCCTGCGGCATGAGTCCTGGGGGTCAACCATTCCACATACACACATAATCTCCAAATCCAAACTACCATAGTCGCTGCTGCCACCACCAGCACCAGAGAGCAGTATTAGAACTGCTAAGGAATTCTCTTTGAAATAAGTGTCCCAGCGTGAGCTGACCGGGAGTGTTAGTGCCTGGAAATTTGAGCTCATGCTACCAGAATGTGTCTTCCCCTCTCTCTTTCCTAGCTTCCAACTCCACAGGACAGTGCGCTAGCTCAAAATACGCAGCCAGACCTGTTTCCAGAACTGTCTGAAGTTCCAAAGGAAGCGAGGAGAACTGACCCCAACCAGCCCAGGGTGTCTGAGTGAATGAGTGAATACTCACTCAGCCAGGGCTCACAGTATGGTGCCGGGAGGGGTGGGGGTGGGGGCGCTCAGGGTCCCGTGGGACGGGAGCCGGAGCCATCTGCAGGTCGCCCTCACCCCCTAAGCCCACGGCCCGCACCCCTCGGCTCGCCCCACCCCACAGGCCTATCCCTCCCAAGTTCACCTACCGCAGGCCCACAGCCGGACAGCCTCTGGCCGCCGCACCCCAGGCCCGGATTCCGCTCCTCTCCACTTAAGGGAACGCCTGTCAACTCGCGCACACACCTCCCAGGCCCGCAGGGACACCATAGGCCCAGCCTTCACCAATGAGGGCTCAGCCGTCCGCAGCCGTCACCCCCCAAGGCACACTCAGCGGACCCGCATCCCCCTGCTGGCTTAATGAAAACAGGAAGCCGCTGCCTTCTTCGGAAAACCTGTGCTAGTTGGTGCAGCTTTGCCAGGAGCCCAAATAAAGCCGGCAATGTGAGCCTCTCCACCGAGGGCTCGGTCTGCCCCTGGGGCCCGACACTTCATCAAAGAGTCTGTGTTCTGGAGGCCGGCCCAGCAAACTCAGCCCGGGTCACCTGAGGAAGGGCAGGGCCACAATTGGCCACTGTTCCCGAGCACTGAAGGGCACTTCTCAGCCTAGTTCCTGACAGGTGACGGGTAACCAACAGTTCCCCTCCCACTGTCGAGCCCTGGCCACGAATCTTAAAGAAAATTAACGAAACAGGCCCTTTATCCACTGCAAACAAAGCGGGGGCATGTTTGCAGGGTATCACAGAGGCTTGACAAAGAAAGTCAGTCCTGTCGGAGGCGGTGGAGCCGGCCTGACTTCTAGGTTTTCTTATGGATGTTCCCGCTGCAGCATTTTCAGTGGGAAAAGTGAGTGGATTCCGGGTCAGGTTTCAACTCCCCACCCCCACCACACACACCAGAGCACATTTTTCAGCAAAAGTTAACTGGCCCTATATTTAGCTGCTTCCCAAGCTCAGGGAGTAGAGATAACCAAAGGTCTGGGTCCTTCTGAATTACCCCCAAGTGACAGTTTGGACTTCTCCCCTGGATATCAGGGGCAGTTAGAATTTAACCACAGCGGACTTCTTCCCAAGCACTGCTGTATCCCGAGTTCTGAAAGGACCCTGGAGCCCGCCTGTATTTCTTTCTCTAGCAATAAAACGAAACAAACAAAAAAACCAACCAAACAAACAAACATGCTCAAAGTTTCATCTGTACAATTATCCTGGGTACCAAGTATTCTATTAAATTGAAATAGTCAGTCTTACGTCAATATTTTTTACTTAATTAACTTATATTTCTAAGAGTCTCATTAGATACCCCTGACTACCTTAGAACTAGCTAAATAGACCAGGCTAGCCTTCAGAGATCCACCTGCCTTTACCTCCCAAGTGTCTGGAAAAGAGGTGTGGTAACCACACCCAGGACACAATCTCACTGTTTTTATCTCCTGATTTCCAGTGTGTCGGTACACAAGTACCTGCTAACATTCCTATGGCCCGTATTTATTCCTCAGTTTTTCTGTACAAAAGTATGTCTGGACTTATCCCTCCTTAACATCCTCAGATAAACATCCTCAGAGCGACAGACTGAATTTTCCAAAACTCTACACCAGTTAACAAGTAGACATTTAAAACCCCTTTAACAGTTATTTTTAGGGTGTGAAATTAGGGGTGATATCTATTTTGTGCTCTACAAATTTTTATGCCACATGGATACTTAAAAAAAAATCTACCAACAGAAGTCACTGTTCCGACAGGAAAGCACTGCAGTAAAAATCTATGTACGCTCAAGTGGGCGGTGAATGGACGTGGCAAGGGAAGACAGCTAATATTCCTCTTCCACCGTAGAATTAACTTATGAAACCCAATATGGACAAGTTCAACAGAACCGCCATATACGGGCTGCCCATGCATGCTTCAGCATTGCCAGGGTTTAAATTTCATTTCTTTCTTTTTTTTTTTTTTTCAAATATAAAGCCAGTATTTTCCCCAGTCTCTCTTTACTGTTAGTGTGGCCAGAAGTGGACAGTTCACGAAACAACACCCACCCGAACCTTCCTCGACAGACGCAGGAGTAATCTTTGGAACTCTCTTGTCTCCATTCCTTCCTCCAGTGCAGGGCTGATGCTAAGAGCACGAGCTGCTAACTTGGCCTTTGAGCTTACACCTGGGGATAGAGGACCCCTGTGCTGGAAGGGATCTGGGCCTCAAGTGGCTTTGCGGACCTTGGAGAGCCCACATCTCTGTACTTTAATGTGAGAGAAATAAACTTTAGAGTGACCGCAGATTCTAGGAGATGCAGCGGCTTCTATCCTATGTCCTCTTCTGATCCCTACCCTACCCCCAAATTGACGGATACACACACACACACACACACACACACACATCTTACAAAGGAGAAAATGCTAAGTACCTAAACTGAGGAGGTATTACAACAATAAGCTTTTAGTATGAAAATTGGTAAATTCAAGAATAAGAAATTACAAAAACAATGGCGTTTTAGAAAAAAATGTCCACAGTTGAGTTAAAAAGAGTCTTTTTTAGCTATCTCAATAACCTTATTAGAGACTGGAGAGATGGCTTAGAGGTTAAGAGCACTGACTGCTCTTCCAGGTCCTGAGTTCAATTCCTAGCAACCACATGGTGGCTCACAGCCATCTATAATGAGATCTGGTGCCTTCTTCTGGCATGCAAGCATACATGGAAGGAATGTTGTATAAATAATATATAAATCTTTTTTTTAAAAAAAAACACACAAAAAACCTTTTTAGACTAACAGAAACGTCTGCTTTCACAAGGCCAAACCTCCACTGGTTATGTGGAACTCTGCGAGCACCAGCTTCTGACCATGCTGGAATTGGAGGGCTGCCCAGGTGTTTACAAGAATTTTCTGAATGCTTGGGAATGCAGTACCGGCGTGAGACCACCCAGCACCCTTTTGTCTTCATTATATAACGTTGATTGAAAACTTACTGGGTGCAGAAAAAGGATCCCATTCTGTTAAAAGAGTAGAAGGAAAACTGTCTAAGAAATAAAATGAGCCGTAGGCCCGCTGGGCCGAGGACTGCCAAGACAACAGCACAGGCTAAAGTTAGTTACGAAGGTAGGCCAGCAACAAGCCAGGCAGCAATACATGAACGAGTGGTCAAAACGGAAAGGGATGCCCAAGAATTGGGTTTTGAAGCCCAGGTAAGTGATGAGAAGACTACCAAGGGGAGAGGGGCAGGGCTGTGCCTGTGAGAGACCTTACCTTCAGGGCAGGTAAGATAGGGGATGGGTGCAGAAGAGGTCCTGGGACCAAGAGCAGGGCACTTTACCCACCGTAGCCACCAACTGGGGGGCAAAGGTTAAAAGGCACCAGCAAATATGTCCTTGACAGCTATGGAGGAACTGGGCTGAGCTAGGTAAAGAGAGCTTAAATTCAGAGAGCTAGCTAAAATGTTTTTTTTTGGGGGGGGCCTTCCCTTTTTTGAAAGACAGTCTTATCATGTACCTCTCTGACTGACCTGGAATTAATTATATAAGCCAGGCTGGCTTTGAACTCAGAGATTTGCCTGCCTTTGCCTCCCAAGTGCTATTATATGTGACAGCAATGAATAGGTCTTAATAGCCAATGGGAAGTTTAGAACAAAGAAGATAGGCATTCTTTTCGTTTGTTCTTTTGGTTCATTTGTTTGTTTTTGTTTTGGGAGACAGGGTTTCTTTGTGAAGTTTTGGAGCCTATCCTGGAACTCACTTTGTAGACCAGGCTGGCCTTGTACTCAGAGATCTGCCTGCCTCTGCCTCCCAAGTGCTGGGATTAAAGGTGTGCGCCGCGGCCGCCCAGTTGAAGCTGTGTATTCTTATGTGCAATTTACAGTCAATATTGAGACTAAAGGCTTATGAAAATCTATCATCCATTAGTCTTCACCACGGAACACTTTCTGCTATAGGAGAATATAATATAAACGAAAGAAGCAAGGTCTCTACTCTTATGTGGCTCACAGTCTAGTGCAGATGGGACACACAGGGGGAAAAACAGATGCGCTACAGAGCAGGCGTGAAGTGAGACTGAAGAGCTCTCGCCAGCCTTTGCACCAGTGTGCCTGGGTAACTGGGTGGCTTGCTAAAGTGGGCTGCACAGCCTCCTGGGCCAGCACCCTTTCTGAGCTGACCTTACACCTGAAAACCAAAGGTCCACAGAGACTCTTCTCCTCCCTTCTCTACCCAGTCTGTCTGGTGTGCAATAAGGGGTAACCACAAACAAATGTGATAGCCTCCACCAGAGAAAACTCGCCAAGTCCAGGGCAGATTCCCAGGAGTTCAGAGGGAAATCAGAATCTACAGCTGATGATAAGACAAAGGCTTTGTGTGTGTATTTGCCTCCCGTGAAACTCTGAACCCCAAGGGAAAAAGGCCCAACGGTGGCTTCAAGAACAGTGCAGCGTTTTCTTGTGGTCCTTTTCCATTTACCAGCGAATTTGAGGTATAGATGTGTTAAAACAAAACAAAAAAAAAAAAACAAAACCCATTTCATCTAGGGCCATAATGCGTTATTTATTCAATTTTAACTTTTTAAGCAAACTAAATCCAATATCAAAATAATATTTGACTTGGGAAGACCTAAAAATGACTACTCACCAAGAAGTAGCAGCTTAGGAAGTAGTTAACTAGTGGGGGTGTGTCCGGCCAGCAGTGGTGACATCTGGCAAGGTCACAAGGTAGTGAAAAGAGCTACTACTGGCTGGCAGTGGCTTAGTGGGTAGAGCCCAAGGGTGGTGCTTAATGCCTGGTCTGCCTTCTCTTCCAAGACAGCCCCCCAACAGAGCAAAAGATCTGCATACTGCAACATCTGGGCTGTGTTTTTTTTTTTTTTTTTAAGCCCTCTATTTCTCAATGAGACTATAATACTACTTGCCAGGGACAGGGTGATCTTTAAAAAACCAACAACAACAACAAAAGAAAAAAAACAAAATAGTCTTGCTATATGGCCCTAGGACATGGAGCTTGTTTTGCAGACCTCAAACTTAGTGATCCTCCTGCCTCTGCCTTCTGCGGGGTGGTGTTACGGATCTGCACCACCATGCCTCGCTGCCAGTCTCTTCATTGTATAGAACAATGCACTTTGTGGCGACATCCTCACACATGGGGACCACGTTCTTCTGCCACACTCACACGCCCCATTCTCTGTCTTACTCCTCCTGTCTCTTCCTCATGCTCCCGAATTTAAATCCTGTGTATGATTGAAAATATGCAATATTTATCTTTCAGAGAAAATGCCTCTTTTGAGTAAGAGACACTTATCATTTTCCTAGACTTCTACCATAATGAGCTATTCTTTATTAAGAAAAAAAAAAGCACTAGACATTTCCAAAATGATGTGCCCTGGACTTCTGAAAGGACAAGGCCTGATATTATTACTCTCTGTTTGTCGGGGCACAATGGCTCCTTTGTTCTGCTGCACACTCTAAGCCCAATTACTGAGGACGCCATGAAGAATAATTACAGCCGTGTGCCACAACCTCACACATTGTTAATGTGTTTTTACTCATCGGACATTCTCACTGACTGCCGAAGCGAAAGAGTTAATTCCCACTAGCTAACGCGTTGTCCCCCTCTCACAGGAAGCACAGGGATCTGGCCTAAGGGGCTGTACCAGTCCCAGAGAAGCATGACATCACCACGGATTCCCACATTGACAAGTGGCCCAGTGCAGTCTGCTGCTGTGGGGAGCATCACAGACGACACACAGCAGAAAAGAAAGCCATGCAGATGAAGAGGAGGGAGGCAAGGCTCATGCAGTGAATTCCTCAGCGTTTGAAGGGATCTGAGCTAGCAAGACAGATCCTCCAGGAAGGGACAGTGGTACAGAGAGAGAAAGCAGAAACTGGAGCTGCTGGACGGTGCCAATCAGAACAGGTCTAGCAGGAAGCACTCTGGAGATACTGAGCATTAAGCTTTCCTATCCAAGCACCTTCCCTCCCAATACCAAATCTACATGAGAAACATCACTTAGGATATAGGAAACCACCACAAGAGATGACAGTAACAGTATTCTGCATCCTGCAAAACTGGAATGTGTAGCAGGCAAGACACTTTCTTGCATTTATCAAACGGTTACTTGGTTTTATTTAATTCTTTATTTTGCCTTTGGAGATAGTCTTGTGATGTTGCATCACGGGCTGACCTCAAACTCAAGATCCGCCTCAACGGCCCCCATGCTGGACAGAGTTATTGCTTCCAAGTGAGCTCTTTTCTTCCCAACCAAATCCCATTCATTTAACAAGCCACTCAAAGGGGTGCTAGGCTCTGTTGGAAGAAAACTGCATTTCTTTCCTCTCGGAATTTAGATTGCCTATCTGAATCTTGCCCGTCCCTCCCCACAGCTATTCTAAATAGCTGTCCAAACACTTCCGCAAATAAAACAAGAAAGAGAAAGAGTATTTCAAAAGCTTTAAGTACCGGGCCCACTGACGCTGTAGGCAGCAAAACAGCAACTTAACAGTTTTGCTTTGTTTATGTGGCTGCCAGAGGACTTGGTGCTTCTTTCTTTCAACTGTTCCATTTCATCTCCACGTTCGTAAACTGTGCCACAGCTCTTCAGCCGCACGCGAGCCCTACCCAAGCCTTCCTTTCTTCACTAGCTCTACATTCCCCGTTTTCCTTTTGGGAATACTCCGGCACTCCACAGGGGATCCTCACCTTAGGAGGATGATAGATTTTGTTTTTTCACTTAGTAAATATTCATGAAGAACCCAACATGTGGCAAGCTGCTCAGTGCTGCACAGAACAGCCAAGGAGCGAGCCGGCTCAGGTAGAACTTATAGACTATAGGAGACAGACAAGTGCTTGGACAGATTAGCAACTGCCTTAGTGAATACTGTGGAGGTGAAATGGGGGCCCTCACACGGGGGCAGGGATAGGGAGTGATCTTTGGGAGCTGCATTGTAGGGTTCTGCTGGGCAGTCTATTAGGTACATGAGGGAGAGGATGAGACCCCCCCCCCCCCCCCCCGCCCCAAGCAGAGGAGGGGGATAGGGAAAGATCAGTTTTGGATCCTGAAGTGTGTCTTGAAGCTAACGGGTGTTTTAAACAAGGGAGTGAAATGGTCCATTTACATTTTAATAGGATTTCTCTGGCTAGTTGAAGGACTATATATTAAAATCCCCTTCTCTGTTTTCTGGTAGACTTACAAGGATTGCTTGTACAAATTTTCTTTCTCTTCAGTCTCACAAGTGAGTACTGTCTACTTAACGAGATAAAGAATCAGCGTGGCATGACATTCAACTACCCAAGCCTACACTGTATTTGGGTAGTCGGGACTTGGGTCTCGGTGCCCATCTCTCCACCTCTATATGTCCTGGCAAACGTCAGTCCCTGTGGGCGGAGCTGGGGACCGACACCAGGACCAAGGCTCTGCCAATCTCTCTCTGGGCCCCATTCTGCTACTAAAAAGAAAAATATTTTTTCTTTAAGCCAATGACTCACCACGGAGAAAAATGGTGGGGGAGGGGTTTCCTCTTCTGGAGGTCATTAAACAACAGTAAATCTAATCTGTGAAGGACAGAGGTGGCATGAGTAATGCCAGGAAGTAGGTTTAGGGAATCCGCACTTAGGGAAGAATGCAGACTCGCCCCAGACTCCCTCCACATCCTGAGACTCCAGGAGGGGAACAGCAAGGATTCAAAGTGTCACCACAAGGCTGACGGGGCAGCCAGCAGGAGTTTCTGTACCTTTAACCCTTCCTTAACTTTAATTTCTCCACCCACACTGCCTAGCTGCCTCATGAGGAAAAACTCAACAAACTCAACAATGCAGAGAGGGGCTAGGAAGACTTAAACAACGCTTAACATTTACCCACCAGATGGCCTTAAAGCTGGGTTCGGGGGTTGGCTTGCCTGATGTCCTGAATGCTCCTATCAGCCTAGATCTCCTTTGGATGATTCTGCATGAGGCAGGCATCTAAACCCACAGCTAGCCCCACTGCCTGTCAGATGCTGCTCTCAAATGCCAACACGACATCAGCTATTCCAAACCAGTGGAGTAGTCTACTTGGCCCAGAGACTCTTCTGGAATCCCATTGGCCACTTGGATAATTTGAGCATCAAAATAATATAATTAATGATAATAACTAACTGATAAGTATCTGCGAGTCCATAATGCTAGAGAAGAGAGCCAGCTAATGACCACGGTAAGGATTATGGGAAGAGAAAATTACCATATAGCAACCATCACGGCAGTGGCTGACGGAGACAGGAATGGCTGCGAAGGCTGGTGGATGGAATAGTTCCTACCAGAGAGGAGAATACTGCTGTGGTCTCGGAAAACCTCACGACAAGACAGAACTGTCCGTCATGGACGGAAAGTGACGGTGACAGTGAGCAAGGCTGGCCCTGTGCCCCTGTGAAATGCACCTGAGATGAGCGGAGTCACTTTTACCAAATGAGAGATATGGCCGGAATCTAGAAACATCCGTGGGTCCCACCTGAAGGACAAATCTACAGCGCCAAAGGACTTTCCTTTGGAAATTCTCAAAGTCACAAAGAAAGGAAATACAATTGTTTCAGACTGACAGAGACTGGGTTACTTAAAAAGATAAATTTCAGTTCCTTCCTCCTTTCCTCCCTCCATCCCTCTGATCGATCTATCTATCTATCTATCTATCTATCTATCTATCTATCTATCTATCTATCATGTGTGTTCCACCTGCATGCTATAAGAGGGCACCAGATCTCATTATAGATGGCTGTGAGACACCATGTTGCTGCTGCTGGGAATTGAACTCAGGACCTCTGGAAGAATAACCAGTGTTCTTAACCTTCTGAGCCATCTCTCCATTCCTTCTCTCTACTTTAAAGGTTCATGAACGTAGCCCATCAGTCATCATGGAGCCAGGCCAAGCCCTTGATGATGCTTGTTTTGCAGACTTAGCAGTCAGTCTGCTCTCCGTTTCTGTTAATTTGAGGATGTTCCCTTTCTCTGAGGTATTTTTGAAAACATACAGAATCTCACTCAATTCTATTGATTGATGTGTCCCATTACAAAAATATCTTCCTGAGTTCCTTTCGGTGGCGTTGAAGCTTCCACAGTTCAGCCTCGACCCAGCACTTGCCATGTCTCTACCCACTCTCCTCAGCACGCCAAACAATATTCATAGCTACCTGTGGCCTCTCTCTCCATCTAGCGCCTACTTCCCCAGACTCCACCAACTGTCAACACCAACTGTGCTGTCCTTCTGAGCCTAAGCCACCTGGCTCACCTTCCTCAAAGCCCACATTTACACCTTAGCTGCTCTCTTCTGGGCAGGACTGGTCACCTTGTTCCCACCACTCCGAAGGCCTTTGCAGGATGCGATGCCCCATGTCGGGGTGAGCAGGCACATGGCTCATCCCCACCCTCAACTGTAAATGTCTTAGGAGGGTGGGAACTGAGAAGAACATCAATTTTTTAGATCTCAGTGCCTAGCTAGCCTGGTGCTTAGCATACCACATGCTTAGTTATGTGTCGGCACCAAACCCTCACACCTGGGCATCTACTGATGAGTAAGTGTGCTGTAATAAAGCAGGAGCCTGTTCTACTAAAAGTAGACTGTTCATGCTACTTGCTAGCTATTGGCAAGTTGGATTATCCTCCCATGGTATAATTAGGAAAATGGGCACCCGTATCACTGCTGTGAGGATGGGAAGGGATGCCGGGGGTTTGTGGTATCATTACTGGATCACTAACAGCCTGATAACCCAGAAATTAGGCAGAACTTTGCCTCAAATTCTGTCAGGGCCCCACGAAGTTGGGTTCTGAGGTTATGTGTGATACTTGTTCAAAATCAAGGGAATCTGCTAACCTTTGAGTCCTGTGTTGGTGAGCAGGGTAGACATGAGCACATGCATGTGCTGGACGAGGGTTAGGTGCTGGGTCCGTGGAAGGGAGGCTTGGACCAGCACCAATAACACACAGGAAGGAAGGAAGACAAAAGGGGACGAGCATCCTCACTCTTCAAAGCGTAAGGCTAAGGTAAAATATATTCCTACCAAGGGGTATGCAATGACTGTTATGAGGGCTCACTCTGTGGTGTCTGGGGAGGTCCTCAGGGCAGAGGGCACCTGCCTAGAGGGTGCCTGAGACCCAGCCAGTCTATTTCCATGGTGGTCATTCCTGCAGGGCCTTCCTAAGCTGTGGAAAGGTACAGCTTACATTTTGTTGATCAAGAGTATGAAGTATAAATGGCTCTTCATTCACCATCAAGCAATGGGCAACAAGAACCTACAACCAAAACAAAACAAGATAACCACCACCACCAACAACAACAACAAAAAAAGCAATAATAATTTAGTGTGTAAAATGGGTCCACTAATAAGTATTCCATGATTTCTACGGCTGCCGCTTGACTGAATAGCTGCGGACCACACTTGACACAAACATCCCCTACCAGAGCAGGCTAGTGACGAGTGAAAGTAGAAATTAATTTGCAGTGGCTGTCAGAGCGGGTGAGCTCCAGCAGGGTCTGTGGCTTGCTCTCTGCAGGGCCTGTTCACAGGTACCTTTCCAGTGGCCTCCTGGCCAGCAAGACTGAGCCACCCCCTCCCTGAAACACAGCAACCCATTGGCAATGTCTTTGGTTATACCTTGCCTATGACTTAAGAAGGCAGCAGCACTGAGGGGAGGGAACGTGGAAAGGGTTAGTCACCATTCATAGGAACAAAATGTCTCATTGAAGGGTAGGCTGGACCAGAGAGGTGCATGAGAAGGCAGGTGGTATCAAACGGCTGGGCACAATTGTCCTTTTATCCATTGTTCAGAGTCAACAATAGATGCATCAATCCCTTATCAATAATCTCCAGGCATCTTCCCAGCCCCACCCATGCTGCTCACTCTCTATCGTGTTCACTGTGTAGTCGGGGCTGAGTCAGCCCAGCGTCACCTTCCATACACAGAGGGGAGCTGCTGTTCAACCTTTAGTCGAGAATTCCATGCCTGGGCTAGAGAGACGGCTCAGTGCTGAAGAGCACGGGCTGCTCTTGGAGAGGATCCAGGTTTGATTCCCAGCACCCATTTTGCAGTTCACAGCCATCCTAGGCTTTTGCCTGACCTCCTCAGGTATCAGGCACACACACAGTAGCAGATATACACACGCAAAACACCCACACCCCCAAATAAAATAAATAGAAAAACAACAAAAACAAAAACCACACAAGAAACATTTTTAAGTCAAGTAAGGTCGGGACAGACTGAGTTCTTTCTGTGAGTTTGAAGCCAGTCTGGTCTAGAAATTGAATTCCAGGCCAGCAAGGGACTAATCATGAAATCCTCTCCCTGGAAAAAAAAAAAAAAAAAAAAAAAAAATTCCATGCAACTCTAAGCATAAATAGGAAACAGGCCAGGAGACAAGGATGTTATTATATGAATAGCAGACAAGGTACCTCGGCTGAGACTGATAGAGAGGGCACCAGCGACACTTTCGGGGATGTGGGAGAACTCTTGTAGGAACCCTAGCCCCTACAGAGCTGACATAGGAAACCAGAACCAGATTTAATATATCCCAGGCAACTAGCTCCCTAGAGAAAACGGAAGTGAGGGCTGGAGAGGTGGCTCATCGGTTCAAAGGACTGGTTGTTTTGCATAGATTTGGGCTCATTTCTCGGCACTGACATGGCAGCTCACAACTACCTGTTAATTCTAGGTCCAGGGGATCCGATGCCCTCTCTTGGCTTCTGTGGGCACCAGACACACACACACACACACACACACACACACACACACACACACACACACACAGTTAAAACACTCAAGCACATAAAAGAAATAAATCCTTAAAAGAAAAACATGTGAGAACAAGTGTCCAAAGAGGGATTGATTAACAACATAAGGGAAGTCCTGGAATTTAAGCAAACCGTGAGCTCAGAAACGCAAGCTTTAACATCTGTGTGAAATGGCCCCTAGGGCGACCATGGCATCTTTGTGCCAAGGCCACGGGCGAAAGGGAAAGTTTTCACTGACCCCAGAGGCAAGTGCCAAGTTATTTTTTCCAGTCTGTAATAAAGGCAAATTTTTTCATAACACACAGCGCTCCACTTTGTGTTGCAGCAGCCCCCACCCACAGGTCACGGTCCCCTGTCTTTTTTTGGGCACCCGGGGACACAAAAGCTGTCGTTTTCAGCGAGGCAGGAAGTCTCAGCGAACTTCCCTCAGCATTAAAGAGACTCCACGCACTCCCAGGCACAGAGCCCAGCAGCCACGGCAGAGCATTTATTTATACCCGTTTTGGAATTTCCTGACAGTTACCAGCCACAGCATCTAATTCCTTGTCACGGAGCTCCGTGAGACAGCAAAACCCCCAATGAATGAAACTCCTGTGCAGATCTTAACTGAAAAACAAGCCAAGGTGGACCCCCCCCCAAAAAAAAAAAAACCTCTTCCACAAGTCACCCTCCCGCTCTGCAACGCTGGACCAGAAATGGAGGTTTGTTTGTTTTTTTTTTACTCCAGGAAGAGAGAAAGGTAGCCAGGTTCCTTCACTCTAGTTCTCTGAGTTATGGGGCAGCAGCTGGCTTGGAAGTGATTTGGTCTAACGCTGCCCCAGGCTGGGCAGCTGGAGACTCCCTGAGGATATTCTGCTAATCCTGAAATTCACCAGAGAAAAACCAGTTCAACCATTTTGGCCGAATTTAAGAAAGCCTTTATTAAAATGTTAACTACTCACCAAGATGGAATCTAGTTAGGACCACCACCTGGAAACTTCCCAGCTGTGTGGCCCCAGGACACAGGTTGGCTTATATGGACAAAACCCACAGGCCTAAATTCCTATGAGGCTTTGTTGTTACTTCCTAAGAACTACAACTCCCAGAATCCCAGGAAGTTGCCTGATTCTTGGGCACATGGGGCTTAGAAGTTAACTGGGTCCAGCAATCCTTATTTAGTACAACTTGTAATCTGAAGGCTAAAAACACCACTAGTAAACCACAGTCCCCACCACCATGCACCACCCCAACCCACCCCAACCCCAACTTAGATGGCATGAATTTCAAAGGCTGAAGATGAATTCTGGGACAGGTACATTCTGTTTGGTGCACTGGCATCATGGGGCATGCTTTTGTTTCTGTTCTTAAAAATGAGTAAACTTGTGTCCCTTTAATGATTTAAGTTCATCACTGCAAGGAAAGAAGAAAAGAAGGAAGGAAGGAAGGAAGGAAGGAAGGAAGGAAGGGAGGGAGGGAGGGAGGGAGGGGAGGAGGGAAGGAGGGAGGGAGGGAGGGGAGAGGATGTAAAGAGGGAAACAAGGAAAGAGGAGTAAGACAGAGGAAAGAAGGAGGAGGAAGAAGAAAAAGAAGAACCACCACCCCCTGTCCCAACCAAAGCCTATAGGGTAGATGTGGTCCTGTGGAAGATTTGCCGAATTCCATCAGAGCACAAACAAGAGAAGGCAGTTCCAAACAAGACCTCAGAGAGCACCCAAGATTGGGGTAGCTGCAAGGGAAGCAGTGAGCTTCTAGAACTCATAGGCCCTGTTTTCTCTGCTCATCTCAGATCCCCTTGCCTGCCCCACCCCTCCCCTCACCCCCAGCCATTTGCCTTTCCATCCGTCCTCCTTCTAGACGTGCCCACACTGGGGACTTCGTGTCTGCTCATCTTCCCAGCATTCATTTTCCTGTGAGAAGCTAAACCTTTTACAACCAAAGCCATGGCATTCATTTGCCCGCCCCCTTTAAGTAATAAATTAGCCAACTGATTCAAAGAGAAATATGATGAGGACAGATCTTCAGTGTCACAGATTTGAAATATCAAGCCCCAGTAATTCTAAGTTACTTTACTCTACAACACATCCACTAAGTGAGGGTTTAGTGGACACCTCTTCATTTCACGCCACCTCCACCCCTAGTTGTGGACTAAAAAACAAAAAAAAAACGACAGCAAAGGGACACATGTTAAATGTGAAGTTAGTTATCCATCATCGGGGCCCAATTTTAAAAGAAGCCCATCGCCCTAAATGCTTTTCAGAGAAATTGGCTTCTATCATTATTTTTTTAAAATAAAACTCTGGCCAGGCGGTGGTGGTATACACCTTTAATCCCAGGACCTGGGAGGTAGAGGCAGGCGGATCTCTGTGAGTTCAAGGCCGTCCTGGTCTACAGAGCTAGTTCTAGTACAGCTAGGGCTGTTATACAGGGAAACCCTGTCTCGAAAAACAAAAACAACAAACAAACAAAAATTCTGTATTATAGTCACATTATTTTAGTCAAAGCTAAGTATTAATATCACAAAGCCTATCATTAAGAATTAAACTAAGGGGCTGAGGAGATGGGCCACTGGTTAAGAGCACTGATCGAACTCCTAAGGTTTGATTCCCAGCACCAACATTGTGGCTCACAACTGTCTGTAACTCCAGTTCCTAGGAGATCCAATGCCCTCTTCTAGCCTCTTTGGGCATTTGACACACATGGGTGCACATACATACAAGGCAAAACACCTATGTCCATAAAAAAAAATAATTAAACCAAGAAAAGCATCAGAATATGGTGTTTCTTGATCCTATAAAAGCATTCCTGGTACATTTTTAGAGATAAACATTGCGTTCCAGCAAGAATATGATTTAGTATATAAAGGGTGGATGCTAACTATATGGCTTCTGTGGCCTGTATCCGATGCTGCGCAGCATCTCAGACACCTGTGTGCATCTGCGAAGGTGAATTCTGGCAGGACAGCAGTTATTGTATGCAAATGAATGTCGAGGCCTTTGTCAGAGGATGACAGAGGTTGGGAAGGGAAACTCCTGAGAAAACAAGTTCCACTGGCCTGGAAACCGTCAGTCACAAAGGTCCACTGAAGGCCCACCAAGGAACCTTCTTCACCCTCTTCAGACAGAGGAAGCAAGAAGGCAAAAAAGCTGAGGGAGGAGAGGTCTGAGGATGCTTCTCTGACAGATGGGAGTAGCCAGGAAAAGTGAGCCCTGAGGACAAGGACACTGGCTGCAGACGGCAGGCTGCTGTGGTAGCACAGGCCTCACTTTGTTGTAATTGGAGCGGCAGGGCTGCGTCCCCAGCACCCCGGCCGCCTGCTAGCTTATGCCCCGAAATAACAACACACAAACTGTATTCATTTAAACACTGCTTGGCCCATTTCTATCTAGCCTCTTCTAGGCTAATTCTCACATATTAATTTAGCCCATTTCTAATCATCTGTGTAGCACCGCTAGGTACGCTTACCGGGAAGATTCTAGCCTACGTCCATCCTGGGTCGGAGCTGCCTGGGAGAGCGGAGCCTGGTGTCTCTGCTCCAGAGAGCAGAGCTGTAAAGTCTGAGCTCACTTCCTCTTCCTCCCAGCATTCTATTCTGTTTACTCCTCCCACCTATGTTTTAACCTATGAGGGCCAGCCAAGCAGTTTCTTTATTACTTAATCAATGAAATCAACAGATTGATATATGACACTACCACATCATCACTTTACACCAGGGGAGGGTCTTCAGAGCTCTGCAATTACAGGCCAACACCTCCGGCCCCTCAGCTCCGCCACACCAAGACACCAAGACTGGCATCCAGTTGTTGGCTCCTCATCAAGAGCAAAGAGCGAAGCTGAGTGCTGATGTGGATTCCATGGTGGACACCTCAAGCTGCCTGTTGCCTGCCTCCCCTCTCCTGTTCCCCTCCATGCTTATTCACTTCACAGAGCCCTCCCGGCCTCACCCTACAGCAGGAACAACTGTACTAGCTGTCATGCTTGCAACAGCCTGCCCACACACTTCCCACCTCTCCCCACTGCCCGGCCTCAGTCATTCTGCCATTATTCACCAACAGCTGAAGCACCTTTCCGAGGGCTTTCTCCATGTATGACCTCATTCATCTTCACAGCGGCCCTACGAAGCAGGTGTGACCATCTCCACATTTCACAGATGAGCTTACATCACGCGCACACAGTACCCTCCTACTGCGCCTTGACACTCTATTGTATTGTCCAGCCAGACATGCTCCATCCCGCAGCTTTTATGGGGGCAGAGGGGATCTGGGAAAGGGAGTTGGTATGAGGATTAAATACAGGCAGATTTCTGCAAAGAAATTTTCTTCCAATTCCAGAAAAAGAAATGCTGTTCTAATACAGCCACAAAACTAAATATCAACTGCTTCCCACCAATGCAAAAACAAAACCTCTGGATCTTAAGAGTTAAATTGAGGGAAGGCATCTGAATGTAGGGTCTCAGTGCTGAAGTTTGACTGGTCAATGCTGTGTTTTGGTAATGATATTTTAGGGACTTCATTTGCTATTTCTTCTCTGAGTGAGGGTCACAGCTTATTTTTCTCTGGAAAAACTCTTCTCATTTCCAAGGGCCAGTCAAAATATCAGCTCTGGGGCCTGAGAATGTAGCCCAGCGGTAGACAGAGGACTTGCCTAGAATACCCAAGGTTTAGGATTCAAGCCCTAGGACTGAAAATAAACACAACCCTCCCCCTCCATCACAGCTAGCTTTTATGTTAACTTGACATAAGCAAGTGTAGCCAGACAGGAAGGAAGCTCAGCTGAGAAAAATGCCTCCATAAGATCAGACTGAAGGCAAGCTTATACACCATTTTCTTAACTAGTGATGGATGGGAGAAGGTCCAGCCCATTGTGGATGGGGCCACCCCTGGGTTCTATGAGAAAGCAGGCTGAGAAGTCATGGGAGCAAGCCAGTAAGCAGCACCCCTCCATGACTTCTGCATCAGCTCCTGCCTCCGGGATGCTGCCCTGCTGGAGTTCCTGTCCTGACTTCCCTCAGTGATGAATTATTACCAGGAAGTGTAAGTGAGCTAAGCCCTTTCTCTCCAAGTTGCTTTGGTCATGGTGTTTCATTACAGCAACAGAAATTCTCTCACCACCTCCCAGGGCCCTCCGAGGTTGCTCCTTATCCCCTTAGCCGCCTCTTCCACCATGGCAATCAGAGCAGCTTGCCCCTGACCGCATCTTGGCATACCCCTTGTATCCTGTCTCTATGAAAATCAGAGAGCTCTGTCCTCTCCATCATAGACAGGACTGTGCCCATATACGGCCCTCGGGTGTACAGGACAAGCTCAACTCCAGCCCTTCTCAGGGAGCAAATCCCAAGAGTATTTATTTCCTTTCAGGGGGTTTGTGAACATGCCAACGACTCATCCCACGCCCTCATTTCACCACCAGGCAGAACTCTGGGCACAAAGAGGTGACACTAACTGACTTTTGCTCTGTCATTCAAGGAGCTGGCACTGAGCTTGGAACCTCCCAAAAGTTCTCAGTCCCTGGACACCAACAAGCCACCCTGGGCTGTTGTTAGATGTTGACCTCCACACCCACTGTGAATCAGACCTCCTGGGGCCTGGCCCAACTTGGGCATCAGCGTTTTTCAAAGCTCCTCCAATGAGTCTGTCCTGCAGCCAGGAGTGAGAACCACATAAAGTTCCTTTTGGCTTCTGAATTAGAGCCGAGTTAACACACCCCTTAAACAACTCAGGTACCCTCGTGGCCTAGGTTGGTTCAGGTAGTTTCCAAGTCAAGTGTCTCAACTGAAAGGAAAGGGGTGTTAACGAAGGTGGGGGACCCAGAGAGCACCTGCTTCTTTCTCCAGTGACTATGCCCATTGGGATGTCCATGTTCAGTGTTGTCATAGCTCCCGATGTTTTTTGTCCCCAAAGAAGCGAAAGCAATTGGTATCTTTATAGAAAATGAAGCAATTTAAAATATCCTGGCAATAAACTCAAATGAAAAGAATGAGTCGGAGAAACAGAACTTTACCTCTTCTGTGTCCGAGGCAAGGACACCTGACACCCCTTCCTGTTTCTATCACTTTCCTTGTCTTATCTTCCTCGCCCTCTCTAGTTTCAGGAAGCTCAGGCTATCTGTCCTTGAACTGCCTGGTTGTTGAAGATGACCTTGAACTTCTGATCTTGTTTGTAGGCACAGTGCCACACCTGGTGGTGCAGGGCAAACACTCTATATCCAAGGCCTCCTTTTTTTATTTGACAGTGACTTTGGTCTTATAAACCCATTCGTTTATTTAGTTCGTTGCATATTAATTTGTCCATCTTCCACATTTCAATCCAGCTCTTTGGCTAACGAGATGTTTTATTAAAAAGACGGGATAATGACAGGGACAACAGCATCCTCACGTCACATCCCACCACTATCTCCTTCGTGCACTTCGCAGAACCGCTCTACAGATGCAAGCATTCATCCTTAAAGGGACAGGTTGGAAGGAGAACTCACTGCATTTCTTCTCGGAGGGGCCAGGCTGCTCCTGCTGTGTTAGAGATGTCCTCCAAACACTCAACTCTCTTACTGTACTTTTGCCTCTCCTTTACCCTCTGGCTGATGATGGGGTGCGGGTGTGGGTCTCTGGGTGTCTGGAGAACTGTACAGAGGCAAACAGTGGGTGTATAGTTCCTTCCCATAACACTGATGCTCCTCTACCCACTTCCATTGGCACCCAAGAGGGCGGCGGGACTTGCGGAGGATTAGAGGACAAGTCAGCATGGCCCTGCACCCCTGCTCCTTCTGTGGGGTGTAGACCTTGCTCCACCCTGGGTGTTGGAAGAGGGTTCTTTTATATGCCCGGATTAGCAAGACCTGTTCCTGAGACCTCATGTTAGGGCAGACTTTCCCAGGACAGACCACCCAGCATGCACCGGGAGGAGGGTGTGTCCTGGCAGCAAAGGGGTGTGGTTCTTCTCAGGAGAGTGACAGCAGAAGAGGACACTATCTCACTGTCCTATCTGAAAAGACAAGAATGGGAAGCCTGTTTGTTTTGTTATGGCTTTCCCTGAGCAGGGGCCCCAGCTGGAGTCACACTGGATTTCCACACACTCTGCTGTCCATGCCCCCATTATTATCCTCATCAGATTAAAGGAGAGATGTGGCCATGTCTAGTCAAGATTAAAAAAAAAATCAACATTTTAGTTGTAGTTTATCTTTTTACTTTGGGCAGCACTGGGGACTAAGGACCTTACAAGCAAGCATTCTACCTCTGAGCCATATCCCTAGCCTTCTGGTTATACTTTATTTTGACCCAGGGTCTCCTAAGTTGTCCATAATGGCCTTAAACTCAATTGGTATCCTCGGCAGTCCTTCAATTTGCAATCCTGAAGTCCCAGTCTCCTCAGTGTCTGGAATTACAGCCTGTGCCACCAGGCCTGGCTGAAATCGGTATTTTAAAAGGTCAAATGGTGCCAGGCAATGGTGGCACACACCTTTAATCCCAGCATTTAGGAGGCAGAGGCAGGCATCGGATCTCAGTGAGTTCAAGGCCAGCCTGGTCAACAAAAAGAGTTCCAGGACAGTCAGGACTGTTAACAAAACAAAACAACAACAACAACAACAAAGGGCAAATGGCAGAATCTCCTGTGGGGCACAGAAGTAAATGAGGGGATGAAAACCCTAAAAGTTCACAAGGACTTCCTTAAAGGCTGTGAATGAGCAACAATAGGGACTATTTATTTCCTCACATCTGATAAAAGATGTATAGAGGCTATGCCAAGAGAATAGTGGGACAGAAGTAGGGCAGACCACACTCCCAGAGTCCCCAGCTCAGGTCTCACCCACAGTTCCAAGGGGTCCACCAAACCAGAATAAATAAGCTTGGCCAGAGGAGTCAGCTGGTCCTCTGCCTCCTGCTCCCTGCTGGTCCTCTGCCTCCTGCTCCCTCTGTCTGGGCTGTCAACAAGCAGTGAAAGGAGCAAAGAAAAAGGTCATGGGAGCTGGAAAGAACTTTCCAAATAGCCTCAGAAAATCCTTCTGAGGACGGCCGCTCATTATACTCACACTACTCTGCCCTTCTCCCTGCATCCAGAGCCTCCCCGACGCTGTCACTGAAGCCAGCCTTTGGGCAAAGGATGGAGAGAAAGCAGCAACCCGAACAAGAGGTGGAATGGAAGCTAGTGCCTATGACACGGTGACAACCACTTGTCTGGTTCACCCAGGAGGACAGACCAAGTGTGAACTAGCAGAGCAAGCGACTCCAGAGAAGAGGCGGGTAGACAACATGCTACGGCTGGAACGATGTCAGACTGGCAAGTGCCAGGGCCCATTTCAGTCCCACAATTCTGCCTCTTGCTCTGAAGTATGTGCCCGGTGTTAGCAAGCATAATGCAAGGGCATTATTGAAAGTGTGGCTGAACATGGAATCTGCTGGTCCACAAAGCAAGGGAGGACAAGTCTACAAAGACCATTACATGAGTCCTACCTCTTGTCACAGAGGGATGAGGTACACAACAGAGGCACACGACCCTTCTGTATGCTGTGAATATATCTTATTACCATTGGTTAATAAAGAAGCTGATTTGGCCAATAGCCATGCAGAATATAGCTAGGTAGGAAATCCAAGCAGGAGGCAGGGAGAGAAGGCAGAGTCAGGGAGACACCAGAAGCTGCTGGAGACACCAGAAGCTGCTGGAGACGCAAGATGTGAGGTAACAAGGCACAATCTTCCTGGTAAAATATAAACTAACAGAAATGGGTTAATTTAAGTTGTAAGAACTAGATAGTAATAAGCCTGAGCTATCGGCCAAACAATTTGCAATTAATATTAAGTCTCATAGAGGACATTTGGGATCTGGAGGGCAGGAGAGAAACCTCCAGTTATAGAAGGTGATGATAATCATTTGATAGAAATACAAAACACTCTTGGAATTATTAAAAAAAAAAAAAAGGAAAGATGAAGAGCTGGAGATGGCTCAGTGGTCAAGGGCCCTTGCAGCTCTTTCAGAAGACTGGTTACTAGCTCTATCAGGCATCTCACAAATGTGTGTAACTCCAGGTGCAGGGCACCCAACACCCTCTTCTGTATTCCTATCTGTACTTCCATGCACATACCCACAGACAAATATAATAAAAAAATAATAAAAAGTCAAATCAAGAAAAGAGATGTTCAGAAGTGATTTTAAAAAGAAAAAGATGAATTCCACAGGATCCATCAACGACCACTGAGACTCTAGAGCAGAGTCGTGGGGTTTGAAGGTTATGAAGGGCCTGTATCCACAGATGCAGGACGGGCTTTCAGGTCCAGAGACCAGTGCTTCAAGCAAAGCCCCAGGCCGGGGAGCAGCACAGGGATGGAGAGACTCTCCCTCTTGCACAGTCGTCTGGCCTCTTGCTACCTCAAGCCCAGGAAAACCCACTGCGGTTTCCTCAGGCACTGATGGGGAGAGAAGCAGACAACAGCTACTGTCAGAATTGGCCCCAAACAAAGGTCTGGAGTTAAGAAAATAGTTCTAAAGTTTGTAGGGGAAAAAGTATCTGAGGAGAAAGAAAAATCAAAGAATCGTGCCAATTGTCACTAACCAAACAAAACCACAACCTGGTGAGAAAGGGAAGCGGAGACAAAGCCTTTCCAGGGACCGGGAAGGCTCATCACACAAACCGGGGACTCAGTGTTCCTCTGCCAAATGCATCTCTGAGTGAGTTTGGTTTTTCGAGGCAGGGTTTCCCTGTGTAGCTTTGGAGCCTTTCCTGGAACTTGCTCTGCAGACCAGGCTGGCCTTGAACTCACAGAGATCCACCTGTCTTTGCCTCCCGAGTGCTGGGATTAAAGGCGTGCGCCACCACCGCCCAGCTGAGTGGGTGTTTTAAAGGGAACCACCAAATGAATGAGCTTTCTGAATTCAAGCGTTGCTGCAATTTTCCACTACTCTGCCTAAACAATTCAAATTCACCACTAATGCAAGGTTTCCTTTTCCAGTGTCACACATTCTGGGGAAAACCAAAGGTTTCGACAGGGGAGAAACCTCTGGCCCTGAAATCCCTTTAACCTTCTACGAGTCTATTTTGGGATTCTTTATTTCAAATCAGTACTCTGAGGCGTTGTGGACTCCAGCCGCTATTTTCTGGTGCCCAGATAAAGCCCTAGCAATGTCTTCAGAGGACAGATAGCTACAGCTGTTTCTGCAACTGCTGAGTGTGTGGGAGGAGAAACATGGGCTCCCTGTGGCCTCTTTGGGATACACAGAGAGGTGACTAGACCTAAAATTCACGACACACTGGGGCCATCTCCCTCACACAGTCCCTGGGGCAGATCTGGGCAGAACCTGGCACTAGTAGAAAAATCTGGTGGCACAGGGCTTCGTGTTTTGCAATTTCTTCCTGTAAGCTACATTGTTGGAATCGTTTCACAGGCAGACCATGCCTCCTCCCACACTGGCCCACAGACTTCCAGGTCTCCACCCTGGAGTGCTGGAAACGCCAGGGCATCATGGGACTGATTCACCACTGTAAGGCCGCGCACCAGCAAGGGGACGTGCTACAGAAACCCGGCGAGTACTTCAGCATCCTCTGCCAGGGCATCCAAAGACAAACCAACTCTGTCTTCAGTTGGAGGGGAGCAGGGGAGCAGGCTGTGCCCTTAAGTTTTCCTGGTGTGTTCCCAGTTGGAATACAGCATCCTAGCCCATCAAAAATACAGACAGAGAATTGGTCGTACCTTGCTGGGTCTCTGGACTTAGAGGAGGTTGACAGAGGATGAAAGGGCTGACACACACCACTAGTACTACAAAGACACTAAGCACTAGGTTTGTGAACTGCTGGAAATGCCCAGTCTCCCAACCCCCGCCTCCCAAGTTTCCAACTTGAAGCATTTGTCCCCTTCCTTGCAGGAGACTCTAACATGCACCTGTGTCAGAGGAACATCATGTCCTGGACTGATGGGCTCAGACAAGAGGAAAGGGCTCAAAGGAGGGCAGGGATGGGAAAAATGGACAAAGTGTGCTCAGTCGATGTTTTCACAAAATTATCTGCAAAGCTGATGGGGTTTATCGACTCGACCAAATATTATGTGAACAAATACAGAAGCCACTGATTCTCTTTTGGTTTTACCTAACTGTTAAGTCGGGAGCGTCACCCTAGCCCCTGGCATCCATTCCAGCCCCCTGGCCTCAGAGTTGCATTGCTCTGGACTTCAAATCCCAGCATGCCAGGTCCTGATCCCTCCCCACAGGGTATTTAAGTGGGCTCCCAGAGGAGGAATGCATGGTTCTGGGTTTGCACGTGCTCCCCGCTTTTTCTGTCTCCCCTGCTGTGCCCTCAGTTAATCTGACCTCATTGGATTTCTTTGCGCCGGTGGAGCGGTTCATTTTAGGATTTTTTTCCGTAACAATAACAAGGAACATTTTGTTTTTTAAATTTTCTTCCTTCCTTCCTCCTTTCCTCCCTCCTTTCCCATCTCTGTCTCTATCTCTCTTTTTTCCTTCCTTCCTTCCTTCCTTCCTTCCTTCCTTCCTTCCTTCCTTCCTTCCTTCCTTCCTTCTGTGCCTATATGCATCAGACTGTGTATATACATGTGGAGGCCAGGCAGGTGTCTTCCTCTACCATTCTCCACTATATATGTATATGTATATATGTAAACATATACATATGTACATACACACACACATACATATATGTTGTTGTTGCTGCTGTTTGTTTGAGACAGGGTCTCACTGTATAGCCCTGGCTGTTCTAGAACCCACTAAGTAGACCAGGCTGGCCTTGAACTCACACTGACTGCCTCTGTCTCCTGAGCACCAGGATTAAAGCCTACACCACCACACCTGGCTCTGTTGTGTCTTTAGAACTCACTGATTAGCTGACCAACACACTCCAGAGAGCCACCTGCCTCTGCACCACCATACTAGAGTTATAGATACCTGCAACCACCCCGGGCTTTTGTGTGGGTGCCGTGGATCTGAACTCAGGTCCTTATGTCTGTGCAACAGGCACTTTATAAACCAAGACATTTCTCCAGTCCCAGAATATACTTTCAAAATAAGGAAGATCACTTGAGAGAAAAACCTTCTTTGATGACCTGAAGCTACAGAAAAAGAACTGCAATGAACACAGTACTTGTGACTTTTAAAAGCAAATTGCTTCTCTGAATTCTTATTTCCTCCATAAATAAAGGTTTATAATGCTGAAGATGTAATAAAGTCTACAGCCCTTGATCCAGGTGAAGGAACTGTCAAGGGATCCTTCAAACCTGGCTTGCATAAAATAAGGACTCCAGAAGCTTGATTTTCCAGCTAAGTTAAGTCCTGCAAACCAGACATCTAGCCCCTGACAAAACTTCACTGCCTACAGTTCTACTTCCTATCTATTGATGAGAGAAGACTTGAGGACAACACGGAGTCTGGACTGTAGCTGTCACTGCTTCTAACTTCTGCTCCGATGAGGAATCTGGCCACCACTGTATTTTTAAAAATCCTCAAAATAGAAGCATAATTATTTTTAAGTGGGGCGCCCACTTGTCTGAACAGAACTCCCCGCTGAGATCACCAGTGTTTAGACACAAATGGGCTGCATATTATTTTAGCCTTTCTAATAAACTGCATAGCCCCAAAGCTGAATCCAATTTGTCTTCTAAACACGAGCACATTTTCCCTAACAAACAGGAAAATGAATGAGCCAATGAACAGCTCATTCAGACTCTTCGCAGAGAAGCCAAGACGCTTGGCCTCAGAGTGTTTGAACTCGGGTCCTCCTGTTTGCGACGCAGGCACTTTTACCTACTGAGACATTCATTTCTCCAGCCCCAGGAAATACATTCAAACTACAAGAGATCACTTAGAGAGAAAAACCTTCTTCCAGGACAAACAAGAACTCAAGTGAACACAGTACTTGTGACGTCTGACAGCAAATCGCTTCTCTAGCTACAGCAGTTTGAATTAATCCAGCCACATATGATTTCCAGATCCAGAATCAAGTTTTTATTGGTGACGTCTACTCTAGAAAATGCTAATGCATTTTTTTTCCAGAAAAGAGTGGAATTTATTGCTTCCATGAATCTAAGAACTATGCTTACATTCTTCATGCCGGATCAAACCAAACAGCTTTTTACAGGAAAGAACACCAAAGCAGAGACTTGGAACTTTATCAGTCATTTTCCTCCCAGCCCATAGAAACCTCTGAGACTGTACAGAGGAACAGGACACAGGAAGAAGCCCTGGAAAAGGTGAGCCGTCCATGGATGGATTCCCCAG
The DNA here is from genome assembly GCF_014885135.2 of Alexandromys fortis. Taxonomy (NCBI): domain Eukaryota; kingdom Metazoa; phylum Chordata; class Mammalia; order Rodentia; family Cricetidae; genus Alexandromys; species Alexandromys fortis. Next base: position 10,194,885 of record NW_026067895.1, on the reverse strand, counting down.
CCCACTGAAGCCAGTGAAGACAGCACAGACGGGCGCGAATCATAATAAACGACAGTACTCACGGTGGGGAGTCCCGGAGTGTGGCAGGGGCTGGGCCGGCTCTGTGCTGGCTTCCAGGGCTCTTAGAGTCAGCGCAGTAGAAGTCTGCAGCTGAGCTTTCCTTGCCTTGCCCCGGGAGGAGCCCTTTTCTCTCCTTCCTACGCCCAAGGAGGCTGGTACTCACCAGTCCCGGCTTAGCTGCAGCCCTAATCGCCTGCTTGAAATCTGATGCTTAACCCATTAAGACTGGGCAAGCCTGGAAGAAAGAATGCTTGGAAGGGGAAGCTGGCTACAGGTTAAGGCTGAAGCCTGGAGTGTTAGTACAACAGGCAAGCCCTGAGTGAGGAAGATCTTCCACAGTCTCTCCAGGGGTGGGCATCAACTCTGGGGTTCTGTTTAGCCACCCAGGCAAGACTCCAAAACCCAGGGTCTCCTATTTGTAACTAGTGTTGGCATTTTAACAATTATAAAATTCAAACTATTTGACTTTAAAAAAAAAAAGCCTCATCAAAGACCATTGTTATAAGAAAAATTACTTTATTTGTGACCTTCGGTGTGAAATTAGCCTTCGATAAATTAATATGTTTTATTAAAAGCTGAAATGTACAATATAATTAAATCCAATAAACACATCCAATGCTAGGAAGGAAGTTCATGGTACAATAGAGAAGTATAAGGCACTAAATAATATGGAATTCAATTAAACAATGCACACTAATGTGCATTAAAAGGTAAACTATCAATATAACCTTTATCATGCATATTAGGAAACTAGCATTAAAGAAAATACCTATTACCAAAACCCCAATCTTAAAGGATATTTTGCTTTTAACCATCACACTTCCCAGGTATTAATAAATTTGCTGAAATACATACTGTTTGGGTTGAGGCTTCATTCACCCCAGCCTCTGGCATCCATATATCCAAAGAGTCTGGAGTGTTTGGGTGGAAGTTCCATCCCAAGCCCCCTTCCCTGGGGGTTGCCTCAGTCCAGACTTCACCTCTGAGAAAGCCCCCCAAATGATGACACCCCCCACCCCAGAGATGCTCAAGACCACTCCCACAGGGTATTTAAATTGCCCCCAGAGAACAGACACGTGGATTTCCGGTCTTCTTTCCCAGTTTCCTCTCTGAGGTGCTGGAAGGCCACCTGGGAGCTTTGGCATCCGTTAAACCTGGGTTTTTTCCAATTCAGCTTGATTTGGTCTGATTTGGATTATTGCGTCTGCAGAGAGGTTTATTGGGGCACAGAAACCTTTAACATACATCTCCCTTGGTCTCTTTTCTCACACTATCTTGACCAGACACTATATACTCTGTCAATGACAACACAAGGCGGACTTGCCTTAGCCACTGGCTCACTGGGTGAACTGCACAAGTTGGGTTTTGTCTTCTCAGAGGAGGGAAGAGAGGCCAGACAACTGATATAAAACAGACCTCCTCTTGCTCCTACCTGTATTTTTATGTTAAGATACATAAAAGCCGGTTTTACCCTCGGCTTTTTCTGACAATCTGATGACACTCCTCACAGGAAAATACAGGGCTGAAATAAAAACATCCACCTAACGTCCCGTTACAGACAGAACCAAGAGACCCCAGAAGTCAGAGCATAGCACTGTTTATATGCCTTTTAAGCTCTGCCTGTGGGACCAGAGTAACTAGACGGCAGGGCTGGAACTCACCCTCAGGGACACGGCAGCTCCGCTGTGTCCTTCCTAAAGATGGTCTCAGCAAACACCACCGTGATTCCAGGCAGACTAGTCAACGCATAGTGGTGTTTAAACTCGAAATTCCAGCTGCTAGGCTCACCCTCAGTGGGCTCAGAGTTCTGTTTGAGAAACGCGCCTGCCCAGAAAAAATATTTACACAACCCAGAGTGGGCTGTGGGTGTCACAGCTAGCTTTGCCTGCTCTGCAGGAGTCTTGGGCTCTGTCTGCTTGACCCGGCCTCATCAATGCCCTTTGTACCTCAATTGAGATCAGCATAGAGACAAAATCCACAGCCAAATCAACTGCCCTGGCTAAGCAGATTCAAAATCCGTGACAGTTACTGAGGCCATTACAAAGCTGAGCTCTTCAACTCCCATTTCTGTGAAATTACGCTCAGGAACTCATAGAAGAGGAGAAAAATGCCAAGGCAAGAGGGGGCTTGCGGCATCATTTTCCCCAGGGATGGGTTTGTAAGTATGCTCCCTTCTCTCTTCCTAACAGATTCATGAATGCGATCCAATCGATTTTTAAAAATGGAGTTAGAAGTGATTTTATTTTATATGTAGAAGTGTTTGCTGGCACAGATATGTGTGCACCACTTGTGTGCCTGGTGCCCACAAAGACCAGAAGGGGTCATCGATCAGGTAATAGCCCGGAGCTGGTTTACAGAGAGTTGTGAGCTGCCGTCTGAGTGCTGGGAACCCAACCCAGGTCCTCTGCAAGAGCAGCAAATACTCTCGAACCACAGAGCATTTTTCTAATAACTTAAAATTTTTAATGCAGCCAGTAAGTAAGTGAGCAGACATCGCAAGTAAGCAGACACGTGAGGAAAGACACCCAGAATGACAAGAGGTAGAAGCCACAACGGAGGAAGGCAGCTGATCGCAAACGCAAAGACGGTAACAGTGGCCAGAAAAGTCACTGAACCACACTCGCCCGTACATCCCATTTAACTGTTAGAGAGGGACAGGAGAATACACTGGCACCAATGTCTCAGCACCTGGGGGGGGGGGGGGTTTTCCACATGAGGGCACAAGAGCGGGGCTCAGGACAGGGAATACGGGGCAAGGACAACTGGCCTGTCCCCTGACATCTGCCTAGCACTTGCGCCTTAAAATGTGTTCTCCCAAACAAGGTGTAAGGGCTCATGCCTGTCATCCCAGCACTCGGGAGGAAAGAGGACTGAGTTCAAGGGCAGCCTGGAGACCCTGTCTCAGAAGAACCACAACAATGAAGGCAAAGTTCACAGCTTTGCCTATTTTTTTCCCTCACACCTGTCTTGTGAAGAAAAGAAGGCACGGGTTATTATCTTCATCTGACAAATCAGCCACTTGTTATTTGGCTTCTAAAGGAATCCTAAGGTCTAATTAAAGTTTCACAACATTAATTAGTGTTTAGAGAGGTATCAATCAGTGTAGCCAGTTGATGACACGACTTGGGAACTTGGGTGAAGAACAGACTGTCCCCATTTCGAGACCCCGAGGAAATCCGGGTACCTTTCTAACCAGGGGGATGTCTACCGCCCGGCTAGTTACAGAACAGTCAAACGCAATCTCGACAGCCCGGCTCCTGAGGGCAGACTCTGCAGGCACGAGCCGTGTTCTGAACGAGTACATACGAACTATGCCAGGGGACAGAAGTAGCCAAAGCTCTGCTAAAAAGAGATAGTGTCATGAGGATGACTGGTGCAGACGGGGGTGACGCAAAGGGAAGGGGTTTGGGTGGGGCAGCTTAGCCAGGGTTAGCAAGCAGAAGTAGACAGATCACCAGTTAAACGCGAACCTCAGACACACAGCCCTTCTGTGGTGTAAACACATGCTCTATTTTAGCTTCCCTGCCCACAGTGGCAGTTTGATCTTGTGGTGCTTTCTATTGGTCACTTTTCCTTGACTCGTACAAACATGAAAAGAGTTTCCTATTCATGTTGTATAAATCCCAAACGGTTAATTTTAGGGAAAGGATTGGGAGACCATATTTAAAAGAAATGCAATTAAAAAAATCATAAACATGACATTTTTTTGGAGGAGGGAACCTGCAAACATATAGCTTATATCTAAAACTTCTACTAAATGACCCAGACCAGTTTCACAGGTCCCCACTAGTTGCCCCCCCCACCATATAGAATTCCTTAATTTTCTTTCTACTGTTATGATAAAACCCTGTGACCAAAAGCAACTTGGGGTGAAAGGGTTTATTTGGCTTACGCTTCCACATCATAGTCCATTACTGAGGGAAGTCAAGGCAGGAACTCAGACGTAACCCCAGTCAGGAACTGAAGGGGATCATGGAAGAATGCTGCTTACTGGGTTACTTTCTCAGCCACAATGGGCTGGGCCCTCCCACATCAACTGTCCATCAAGAAAATGTGCCACAGGCTTTTCTAAGGCAAAATTAGGGAGCCACTGTTCTCAGTTGAGCTTCCCTCTCCTCAAGTGACCCTAGCCTGTGTCAAGGTGACAGCAAAACCAATCAACACACAAAACTCACTTGTAAAAAGAATCACTTTAATTTTTAAGTCATGATTTTGAGTATGTAGGGGAGATGTGCACCAGAGTACAGATCCCGATGGAGAACAGAAAAAGGATCCGGAGCCCCGAGAGCAGGAGGTACGGGTGGCTGAGAACTGCCTGATAGGTCCGTGGGCACGTATTTCTTGTGTAATACAAAATGAGAGCGGAAAAACACACAAAACAATGATTTGGTGAGAAAAATCTTTTATCATCAAAAATATTTAAAATGTGAAAATTTGGAAAGTGAGAAAACTATTTTTGGGTGGCAGTAGTACCAAGGATTTTGAATTTATTTTTAGAAAGTCCAATACTTCTAATGAGTGTCATGTACAGATAAATCCATGTGTGTTAACCAAGCAACTGTGTACGGATAATTTGCTTAAAGCAGTAGTTCTCAACCTATGGGTCATGACCCCTTTGGGGGTCAAACGACGTCTCCACGAGGGTCGCCTAAGACCATTGGAAAACATAGATATTTATATTATAATTCATAACAGTAGCAAAAGTATAGTTATCAAATAGCAACGAAAACAATTTTATGGTTGGGGTCATCACCACATGAGGAACGGTATTAGTGGGCGGCAGCATCGGGAAGGCTGAGAACTCTGGCTTGGAGGCTTACTTATACCAGTAGAAGCAAGGATTCCTCGTCCCCTTGTCTAGACCAGATGCCGCTAGGAACCATTCATACCAGCACATCCTGGAACACAGAATCTGAAGGCTTTCCTTTACTTTGCACTTGATGCCCAGACCTAGTAGGCAGGAAACCAAATCGGGAAGAAAGTTCCTGCTGCCACCAGATACCACCAGCTCTCAAGGGCGGAGCAAGGCAAGGTCAGGAAGTGGGGAGGCAGGGGCTGAAACAGATCTCTACAACAGGAGCGGGAGTACAAATGCTAACTAAGCAGACCGCAAATGCTAAATGAAGTCTCCTGGCTCTGAGCGTCTGCCCTTCCTGAATACCATGCTGCTGTGTGAGGGGGCTCAGAGTCAGAAAAGCTAGGACTCCAGTCAGGCTCTGGAGCGGGAAACTCTCGCTGTCAATCCTGCAGCTACTCAGCAAGTTTTCCAAAGAGGAATTAATATTCCATATGTTGATTACGCAGGTTACCTTCTAATAGCATGACCCCCCCCCCATTTATTCTACAAACTTCTCCCAAGTCTTACAAAAGCAAACTGGAATTCAATACATGCAGGTCTCTAATATAACCAAAGTAAGAGTACAAGTCTTCATGATTCAAACTTATAGCTGTTACACACTCCAAAAGGAGGTTGTTTACAGCATACAGTCTCTTCCTGGGGCGACTGAGCTATGTTCTACTCTAAGTTATCCCACATTGTATAAAACTAGCTACGCCTTGCCCAGAGTGACTCTATTGGATGAAGCAACAGGTGGACTCCCTTTCAATCAAATGCTGAGTCAGAACGAGCCTCCATCTTAGATACCTCGACTAGTACAACGTGAACCCGGAAGCACGTTACTTGTTCAACCAAGCTACGAGATACTATGAATTTAACAAAGCTGGTTGGGGACACAGAAAAGCCAGGTCCTAGAATTTACTGAGCACACCAGGAGGGTGATGAATATGACCTCCTCACCTGGATACCATAAAGGATGGAGAGCTAACACTGGGACAGAGTGTCACCCGGGGACATGCCATCTAACCAACTGATCGATCAGCACTGGACTTCAGACTGTCCCCAGCTTGGACTTGGTGCCACTCATGAGGACTTGGTTAGGCAGTGCACTCTGCTTCAGCTTGCCCTGGTCATGAATCTGACTTGACCATCTGCACTGCATGGGTACCACTCTTGCCTCTGCCTTCTAGTGAGGCCATTCCGTAGATGATGTATCATTATGGTATGTGTAGTGTGCACTTAAGAGTTCCTAAGACGGGAATAAAAGAACCTTAGGCTGCAAACTGCCACACCACCAAGTAAAGACAAGATCACCCGGTGAATCATAGCCAACAGAACTGACTGGACTTATAAATTTACTGATACACCATAAGTTCTGACATTGGACAAGGAAACAAATGTGTCTAGGCTCCGTTTCTGTTCACTGCATCCCCATGGTTGGTCTCATCAAACAAACCTCCTAGGTAGGAACTGGTTTTCAGGATCAAAACTGGTCGCCGTTCATCTAAAGATTACTCAGAGAGAAGTCTAAGTTGAGTACGTGCGCCTTGTGCTTAGATCAACAGTCAAGATTTTTACATTTCTTTCTCAACACATCAACAGAACTTTTAGGTAAGATTGTCTTAAAGAGAAAAGCAAAGGTGGGCCAGATGGCTCGGTAAGGTAAAGGCACCTGTTATCAAGACTGATCACCTGAGTTCAATGCCTGGAATGCACATGATGGAAGGGGAGCACTCCCCCCACAAAGTCGTCCTCTGATGCCCCCTAAACAAATAAAAGTGTGTGTGTGTATTTTAAGACAAGTCTTCTAAGAGTTTAAAGAAGAAACAACTTTAACGAGATACAAAGTTGCTGTGAAATTCTACTTCTCTAGGCCACTTGCTATTATCTATCCTTTATTAAAAAAAGACATACCCTTTCCTCCCTCCCTCTGTCATCAGAGCGCTCTTACCTGCACCATAGCCATTGACTTTTGTGGTATAAGCCATGCTGGCTCAAATCCAAGAACGGACGCAGCAACCAGTGAGGATTTGAGCAAATTTCATACAGCAAGTTTCCAGAGGTCTTCAACCTGAAATGATAGAGAGAGCCCCATCAGTAAGTTCAAGGTAGGTAGAACCACAAACCTTGGTTTCTGTGGACAGAGGTGGCTGCTGATGCAAAAAGCAGTTAGAAGGGAGAGAGACGGACTAAGGATCCAGGTGGTGGCTGCACGAGGCCTGGCCCCAAAGTGTGCCGAGGAATGACATGTCTACTGGCCGAACGGCGTCCAGACGGGTGTCCAATACACTCTGGGGAGAGAAAACTGGCCCCAGACGCTGACTACTTAGGAAGTAGGTCACCTGACACAGATCCCTCTTCAGTGCCCTCTATATTTTTTTAATCATATAAAATAGTTTATATACACACACTACATGTGTGTATGTGTTTTGAAGCTCATCTGCTTTTCTAAAAGTTGGTTCAATAATTTCATTTATCTGATGGCAACTTCAAAGCAGTTCTTGCACCAGATGCCCAATCTCTTAAAGGTAAACTCCATATACACTCTTTTTCAATGTCAGGTCTTTTTCCCAGCCCCACCTTTTTTCTATGCAATTGCTTTGCTAAGAACCTTCAGTATCTTGCACGTTATGTTGGGCAAACGTCAAATGACAGCATGACACACCATCAGAGACACTGGATCCCACACCACACAAACGAGAGCAGGACACGCAGTCGCAGACACTGGATCCCACACCGCACAACAGGTTTCTGATTTTACATTGACTTTCCGTAAAGAGTTACCTCGGGTTACTGCATCGAGACGTATAAGAGTTACAAACTTTGAAACACGCATGGAGTAAACTAGGGAAAAAAAAAATACTGCTCTAACTATTGCTTTTTGAAAATGCTTCTATAAAAAAACTGGCAAAGAAAGTAAATAATTATACACGAGACACTGCCGGTCCATCCTAACTCTGGACTTACGAAGCCAGAAGAAACACACCTCCCTGTGAAGTGCTGTCAGCCAAAAAGCCAAACAACTTCTCCGGAACAAGAGTATACTAAAATAACAGTAGAGACCTATGCCATCCTAGCACAGCAGCCGAAAGCATGGAGGTTGTTGGGGATATGAAAAATGCCCAGTGGAAATTGACTTTTAAAAAGTAAGACAGGGCCAGCGAGACGACTAAGAAAGTAAGAACGCTGCCACGCAAGCCTGAGGACCTGAGTTCAACCCCAGGCACCTACATCAAGAGTCTCAGAAAACCAGCAGCCCTTGTGAGACAGGAGGCAGGGGCAGGAGAGTGTAGCCTGGAGTACACAGGCCAGCAGCAGCAGCAGCAGCAGCAGCAGCAGCAGCAGCAGCAGCAGCAGCAGCAGCAGCAGCAGCAGCGAGAGACCCTGCCTCTAGAGTAAGTGGTCTCCTGACTGCCACACACACTCATGGCACACGCGTTCACACACGCCACACACGCAAATAAACAAAAACTTAAAATGAACAAGTATTATGTGTATGTATAAAGACCTACACACCCACCCTACAAAAATCAATGTGTTATTAACTGATAATGCTGAGGACAGCCAACGTTCATTAATCTCTAACTGCTGTTAAATCTAATTCGTCACTAAATGCCGCACAATGCCATGATTTAAGAATCACTGATTCAAAAAAATAAATCCTACCAATCAAATCCCAAGGCTGAGTTGTTTTTGTTTTAAAGTGTGTTTGTGCATTTAATTAAAAATCAGAAGTAAATGAACCAGGATATCCACTGTGGCTGCCCCAAGGCAGAGGCACTGGCGGACGATGCTGGCTCCTTCGTTCCTTCTCTAACAATACTAACCATAAACCAGTGTCTGGACTCTTCTTGCCATTTGGACTTTATTTGCTTTGAAGGGGAGATGTAAGAATATGAATCCCTCATAATAGGCAACAACTCTCAGGCTCCTTTCCGAGCACACACGATGCTGGTCACACTTGTGTGAAGGGAAAGACGGCTGTTGATGGTTGTTGATGTGTGACCACATAGGGCAAGAACCTTGCTCCTTCGCTAGTGAACTTTTCCTCACTGCTCATGGCTGCAAACTCAAAAGGACTTTCTGCTGTTGTCAAAGGCCGCTTCTGTCAGGTCCTCCGTGCCCTCCCAGTCACGGCGGAGTGCTCAGATTCTGAGCCTTCCCCTCCCGGCGGGATCCCAGCGGCTGTGAACTCGCTCTGGTCTCTCTGGGTAAGAAGCAATTGCCTGACGCAGTGGCACAAGAGGCACTGAACCTGCAAGTCAATAAACTGTGACGGGCGTGAGGTGGCTGGGCTGAAAGGCAAGGGACACAGGGAACAGAAGCTTTCTTCCAGAACACAAATGACTACCAACATCTGCTGGGCAAGGCTTTATAAAAGAATGTGGGGCCTGGAAAGACTTGAGGGGAGGAGTGGGGACAGGAGGGGGTCAAGGAGAGAGGCCAAGTTTCTGGAATTGTTCAACTAATGACATTTCTAAAAGCCATAACGAAAACCTCAAAAACCTTAGGCCGAAGCCTGTTTTCTGGCCCCTCAGTGGCCTCTCAGGTTTGTGCTCTTGTGTCGACTCAGAGAGGCTTGTAAATACCAGCACTCCACCTGCTGAGGGCAAACAGAAGACAAGAAGAGACAAGCTGTGGGTGTTAGGGGTGAATGTAGTGTGTGTCAAGGTATGTGAATGGAGATGTGCCCAGAGCCTTCCTAGCCAAGCCTCGCAGACTTTGGCCCAACACACACACATACTTGTCTGTTATTGAACCTCTCTCACCTGGCAGGAGATCTTTAGCTCAGATCCAAATTGATCTCTCCCATCCTCTCCTAAAACAGAACACATTAACAAGAAGGAAGCCTAAACTTAGGAGCTACAAGCATGTCACAGATAAAATAACAAGGCCCCCAGTCACGGGATGTGGGAGCTGGCAGTGTCTGCGCTGGGAAGAGCTGTAAATTGTGGATCTGTCCCTCCCAGGTACTGTCCCGTCTGACAGGTGGCCTACTGATTGTGCAGACTGGCTCTTCCTCATGAAATGCGGTCTTTTACCAGCCCATTGAAGGAAGCAGAGAATGGCCGTGGTCCATTCCCTTGTTACAGCTCAATAAAGCATTTCTTTTCTCCCTTGGAGGAAAGTACCAACCACTAACTCCCGTGGCGCAATCATGGCTGCTTCGTTCTGCTACCTACAAAAAGCATTTCTTTTGATTTGGGAAAAATCCTTCGATAGAGAACATAAAGAATGCGCCTCCTCTCTTTATTTCCAGAAACCGGATGGTACTGAAGATCATCTCCATAGTAGCCCAAGTGTGGTTCAGTGAACAAGATAAAGAGTTGGCCTCACAAGTACTTCACGTCAGCTGAAATGAAACAAACTATGAAGAGCCACTCAACAGAGCTCTGTGAAGAGCATACCAAAGAAGACAGCAGTTGGAGAAGCAGAGACAGCACCCCCCCACCCACCCCCCAGCTCTGTAAACCATCAACTGCCATCACATTGCTCGGGACCATGACGACAAAGGATGACACTGATGCTAATACTGCAGCTAACATGATTTGATCCCTTGCTAGGATTTCTGAAATCAGAAACCTCACTTACTGTATGGTGTGCCATTAAGTGCCGATCTGAAAACATATCTTATTAAGTGGCGATGAAATGACCAGGGCTGGATGTTCTTCCAGAGGACACAGGTTCGATTCCCAGCACCCACATGGTTGCTCACACACATCTGTAACTCCAGCCCTAGGGGATCCATCGCCCTCTCCTGGCCTCTGTGGGCATTGCACCTACATGGTATACAGACACACAAGCAAGCAAACCACGGATACACATAAAAATAAACAAAAATTTTAATAATAAAATGCTTACTAAAACTGCATCGGGGCTGATGATGAGGATAACACTCGGTGGTCCAGCGTGTGTTTAGCATCTGTAAGGCCCTGGGCTTGATTCTTAGTACCATAGAAAAGGAAGAGAAGGAGGAGGAGGGAGAAGAGAAGGAAGAAGAGGGATTGCATTTACTGTAAGACAGGTTTAACACTTGTTCCAAGTGTTAAGATCTGGAAGAGATCTTAAAAATTGAGAGAAACCCTGTCTCGAAAAACCAAAAAAAAAAAAAATTGATGACATTATGATACATTCTGGACAGCTTTCATTAAAACACACTTCTCACCTTGTTTTCCCCTCCTAAGAACCTGCAAATGCTGAAATCCATTCCCTCGTTTTACAAGTAACAAAGGCTTAGAATGACCCAATCACAGAGCTACATGACCGGGCAGATACAGCACCACTTGCCCTGTGCTTATGGGATTAGCAGTAATAGCGCAAGGCTTTGACACAGGAGAACATACATGCACCAACACGCGATGTCCCTTTCAAACCCTGCAGAGGGATGCACAACCTCAGTGCAAGGATAACCTGACTCATACCGCTTTTAGACAGAAGGAGCGCAGACGAAGCAAGGCAACAGGATGGTCTAAGGAGACACAGATTCTAGCAAAAGCAGCCGGACACACAGATACACAAATACCTTGGCTCTGATTTTAAAAACAGCACAATTAAGTCTTCCAACCAAGCCTCCAAAAACCCATCTAACTTACCACATACATCATATCACATACAACTGTCCACACGTGCCTGTAGACTCTGCAAAGCAGCTATCTAATTAATGGCAACCATAAATGTCATGCCAGTGTGGCCACCGTTCTGGATCAGACCCTCTCCCAGGGGTCTCCATGCTTACTGGCTTCCCACCATCTGAGAGCGGAGGCTGGGTGGGGGGGCGCATGTGCTACCGTTTTGCAGCCATGCTACCTAGTATGACCCAACCTCACGGAGCCCCTTCTTCTATAGCTGATCATTTTTACTGTATGAGAGAGAGAAGGTAGGAAGGAGGGAGGGAAAGAGGGAGAGAGGGGAGGGAGGGAGAGAGGGAGGGAATCTTTACTATGGATCAAAATATAAATCAGAATCTTATCTAGATACTGGCTTTCATTTCCAATGAAGAAATAATGCTGGGGTTTGCTTATTGGGGTATTTTAGACTATGTTCGTCTACACAGCCAAATAGTTGCAGTTTCATGGTGTTGGGTAAATCCCAGATAAAAGGCTGAAGCAGGTGCTTTTTTTAAATCACAGAAACCAATTAAAATGCAGATGCTAAGGAGAAAACAAATAAGCATCAGTGAATAAGTTCACTCATTCATTCATTCATTCCTTGCCTGGTCATCATAAGCCAGTCTGATTGTTGAACCAAAGGAGACACACACCTACCCTCTTCTCTGAAATAAGCTGACTGAAGGTCTGTTCTTTGGGAACAAAGCACATGTAGGTTCCTGAGATGCTTAAAGATCAGCTGCACCCAAAGGTCACCTTTCTGCCTTACTTACGTGAAAAGTTCCCACGGTCACATCTGCCTCCGTAGGCACTCACTTTGTCCCAGAGTGGGTGTGGGTGTGGGTGTGCCGTGCCCACTCACAGACCCCCTATTGCTCATCTACATCCACCCAACAGCAACACTACAAAAGGACACCGGTATCTTTCCCAGAGTGTGTAGGAGCCGCGGGCAGGCTAACGCCACCTGGAAGCCTCCAGATGTTTTCACAGCCCCATCCTGGCTCTGCTCCAGCTGGGTTGCTGGGACAGACAAGGCTTCCTGTACGCAGAAGAACTACCGCTGGCAAAGTTTCTTTCCAGGAACCTTTCTGAGGTGAAAGTTCACCGGATAGTGACAACCAACTTCTCTCTGGCCTCCACAAGTGACAGACTATGGAGCGCAGTCCCAAGTGCACGCCCCCATTCCCCTGAGGAACAGCTCTCCACTCTTGTTGACTTTGGAAGAAAACATCCCCAGGACTCAGGTCAAGCCCAGTGAAGCGGCATGTTCTGCCCTGCTCTGGACCCCTGCAGTTGTCTTGGGGAAAGCAATCCCAACAGGAACTAAACTTTGACTTACAAGTATGGCCAGGTTACCGGCACCTTGCTCTTGCTGAAAAAGAATTCTGTCTGGCAGGGCTTCGTGAGTTAAAATATCAGTACTGTTACTTCTGTTCCCTAGTCCAACATTAAGAACAAGACTAATGCTGGGTGGTGGTGGCGCACGCCTTTAATCCAAGCACTCGGGAGGCAGAGGCAGGCGGACCTCTGTGAGTCTGAGGCCAGCCTGGTATACAGAATTGAGTTTCAGGACAGCCAGGGCTACACAGAGAAACCGTGTCTGGAAAATGCAAAAAAAAGAACCAGCCTCAGCACAGAAGGAAGAGAACTCGGTCCCTGTCCTTGGAGAGGCTCTCACTTTTCCTCCATGCGCATTGGTGTTTTGCCTGCGTGCGTGTCTGTGTGGGGCTATCAGGTCCCCTGGAACTGGAGCTACAGACAGCTGTGAGCTACCATGGGGGTGATCGGAGTTGAACCCCGGTCCTCTGGAAGAGCAGTCAGTGCTCTTAACCACTGAGCCATCTCTCCAGTCCCTGAAAAGACTTTTAATGTGTCCTGTTTAAATGATTAAAATGTTTTCATTTGATAGCTCTATGGGAAAAGTTTTCCTTTATGTCCTCCGGGACTGTTTTATCTGGTGACGTTCTCTAAGAGTATTGTTCAGCTGATCCGCTGTCACTAAATAAAGTGGGACCGTCACACACTCTCAGATTCTTAACCTTAAAATGGTTTATCTTAGAGCGAAGTCTAAACAACAGCAGTAACAACATTGCCTCCCGGAATCTTGTAAGAAACCTTCCACTTTAGGGTTATTATGGGCGCTTTTCCTTCTGTTTCTTTGTCTTCCCCTACTTCAGTGTGTTTTTGTTTCATCTTATATTTTATTTTCTTACATTCTAATATTACTCTTAGATGCCTGCTCTTTTCTAATGAGAGACAGAAAGGGAGTGGGGATCTGGGTGGGAAGGGAGGTGGGAAGAACTGGGAGACGCAGAGGGAGGGGAAACCATAATCAGGGTATATTGTGTGAGAAAGGTATTTTCAATAAAAGGAATAAAGAAACGAAAATCCTCAGGTCTTCTTAGACGTGGACCCGGTCCACATCTCTAGGAGCCACGCCCAGCGATCTGCACTTTAACAGGTTGCTAGGAGACCCTGATGTGCAGCAGATGTTCTTATCACCACAGCTTGACAGGAAGATTCACCAGGAAGAAGCTAAGTTCCAAGGGTCCCAGGGCCAGGAAGGGCCTGGGATTTTAACACAATGCTTCCCAGTGGTTGGAAAGCTATCCCCAGGAAGTCTGACTTTCAGCAGTTTGTTTAAATCAATATTAAACCTCAGCATGTGACAACAGATAGTATTGGATACTACAGCGTGAACAGAACAGGCTCATGCTTGTGTCTCTGAGGCCTACAGATCTTAAAAAACAAAACATCAGGAGGGGAAGGACACTGGATCTTCGGACCACACAAAAGGATTTCACCTTGAAGCTATCTATTATCCGTCTCCGGGTTCAGAAAGGCTCAGTTATGCTAAGAGAAATCTCCTAGGTGTGTGTGCATGTGCATGTGTTTTTTTCCAAGAACAAACAAGCTTCCACTGACTTGAGAGAGACTTTAAAGAGGCTAAGAGCCAAGGAGGCGCTTTATAACATGACAGCTGGTGAAAGTTCTGTGTCGAGCCAGGCAGGACTAGATGAGAACTACAGTGAATAATCACCTCACACTCCCCATCAAACTCCAAAACACCAGCGACATCAGTGGTGTGGTGGTGGCAGGGCTGACTTTTAAAATAATGAGTGATGGGGGGGCTGGAGAGATGGCTCAGTGGTTAAGAGCATTGCCTGCTCTTCCAAAGGTCCTGAGTTCGATTCCCAGCAACCACATGGTGGCTCACAACCATCTGTAATGGGGTCTGGTGCCCTCTTCTGGCCTGCAGGCATACACACAGATGGAATATTGTATACATAATAAATAAATATTTAAAAAAAAATAACGAGTGATGGGAATGTAGAGAGAGCAACAGGACTCCCTGTGCCCTCTTCACAGAACTGAAAAAAAGTTGTACAGTTATAATGGAAGACTTTATGGAGCACCCCCACCCCAAAACAAGAAATACAATCACTCTATGATCCAGCAACCTGCTTCTAAAAGCTGCCCAAGAAACTGGAACAGGACCCTAAAGAGATATTTGCGCCCCCATTCTCATTACAGAAGCGTTCACAACATCCATTCAGATAAGTGCACACACGGTCTCCACATACACAGAGACAAGGGCATCCTGTCAAACACTGGACAGACAACTGCTAAACATCTCACAAGGCATAGAAACTCTGAGAACACATGCCTGGTGTAGTTCTTTCCTGTCCTAGTTTACACGTGAGTTTATTTGCAAATGTTACTTTATAATATATGACATTGTAGCTGGGCGTGGTGGTGCAAGTCTTTAATCCCAGGACTTGGGAGGCACAGGCAGATCTGAGTCCAAGGCCAGCATGGTCTACAGAGTGAATTCTAGGACAGCCAGGGCTACACAAAGAAACCATGTCTCAAAAAAACCAAACACACACACACACACACACACACCACACCACACCACACCATAATACAAGCAACCTAAGACAATAACCATTTTATTAATGGCTGTATTAATGGCTGCATAGTATTTTTTCGTATTTGTTCCATACTTCGTTTGACCTTCCTTAATTACTAAATATTTAGAGTATTTTTCACACTGCGACATTTTGATAGATTGCTTTGGGTATTCTCCCAGTAATTTCTTATAGGTAAATTCCAAGAGGAGGGCGAGCAAGGAGAAAAGAAACAAACACAAAAAACAAACAGAACCTGTTCATATCCTACAAACATGGATAGCATAGTGTTGTTCTTCAGAAACCAGAACCACGGGAGGGAACTCGAACTGAGCGCCATTCCTAATTTTATTGCTTTGCACATGATGAATACATCTGCCAAAAATCTCTCTGCATAACAGCAGCAAGCGTGCTCTCGCTAGGTTTGACTTGACCTGACATTTGAGCCATTCCACACCAGCTTCTGCGTTTACCCTCCAGTTTTGACCTCAGAACCTCAGTTCCTGTACACAACAGACTGGGAGCAAGTGAACGGAAAACAGTCAATTTCTCGTCCTGAGTTACTTGGAGTGCCTCACTACCCACTGCTGTACCCCCGGCTTGTCATGGACCAAGCAGGCTGACTGAACCTGAGGCAGGAGGACATTCTCACTCAAAAACATGGGTGGACTCAAGAAACCATCTAGAACTGCCTCTTAACACCTCCAAACTAATGCCGGCAAGACACATATCGCTGCTAAACTATCATGTCAGAATCTCAAATTAGTGTCCCGAGAGGTTAGTACAGCCACACGTGGGTGCCATGCACAAAAGAAATCATTTTAAAAGTTTGAAGCCAGAAAATTGAAGATTCTTTTGTTTTTAAATGAAAAAGGACGCGGAATATAGAGGTAAATATATTAACATGCATACTTATCTTGGAAGTGGCCTCACAGATGCGCAAACGCACCCTCAAAGCACAGACACGAGAAGCAGATACAGTGCTGGGTGAGCAAATCCTCCCTTGGTTCACTGAAGTGGCTCCGAGAACAGGGTCCATCCAAATTCTTTTCTCTGTACTTGAGGCTACTTGGTGAAGGGTGGCACAGTCTCACAAGCTACTTAGAAGCATCCCCTGGTTTTGTTCTGAAGAGTGAAGGGGACAGTTCACAATCCCAGTCCACCCCTAGGTTGGAGGCAGGAGGGAAAGGGACCTTATCTCACTTCCTCCTTATCTTGTCCCTCTGCCCCGCATTCCTGTCCTCACTGCCCCCAGGAGCCAGTTCTGGGAATTCCACTCCCAACTCTGCAGGAGCAGGCACGTCAAATGTTCTCCCAGGCGGTTCCTCTCTCCCCGTAGTATCTCAACTAATGACAGCCAGCCTCAAAGCTGGGGGCCACACGTGCCCCTCTCACTCAGGGAAGCTACAATAGCATCCAGAGTCAGAGCTGGGTGACTTGCTACTCACGCTGTGTCACACGGGCTTGGGGTCCGATGGTGCCTGCATCCTTCAGAACTGATTGGAAACCATGGTTTAGGGCTGATACCCCAGACCTACTGAACCTCAGAATTTACGGTTCAGGAAGAGCCCCACATGAAAGGAGCAGAAGGGTAATTTGTTAAACAGATCTTCAGCACACTTCTCCCTTTCTGGAGAACAGAGTGGGGAGGGCCCACGGACGGTTCTTTATTGGCATTTCTTCAGGGCTCATGAGCACAGAGTAAGGTATAGCGGTGCATTTGATCTTAACCAGGCAAGACTCACAAGGAACTTTTCTCAAACTGCCCAGCAGTGAAAACATCGCGAGTGAACATAGTTAAAGAGAGGAACGTCCCTTTAGACTTTTTATAAATTCCATATGAAGGCCAGCAGCAAGGGACAACTTCATACTAGTATACTGGGTACTGCAAGCAGTCACACAAAGTGACACCCACCCCTTTGCTATAAAAGGGGTACAACTGTCAGAAATTCTTAGAGTTCTTAGGTCCTTTGATCCTAGCTTGACTTTCTAAAGGGAGGAACAGCCAGCGAAGAAGCATATATGTGTATACTTATACACACACACACACACGATATGCAATACACATTTAGGGACAAGTTCTAATGTAGAGCAGACTGGCCTCTAACTCACTATTACTCAGTTAAAAACACAGAAGGAAAGGACACCTAGGCAAGCACTCTTGCACCTTCAGGGGGTAGTACAACCTAGTCTAGGAGCAGACCCTGCTCTGGATGTGCCCTGGCTGGAGCCTTTACTCTTCATCCCCTTGGACAGCGGCAGCATCACTATGGAAACCACTCCCCAGCCTGCCAACTGCGGGGAGCGTGGCTGGGAGCCAGTGCTTCATCTCTGCCATGAGTACCTGTAGGTCCGAAGAAGCAACCAAGCCGTTCAGTACTTAGCATTCCCTGCTCCGAGGAAACAAGCTAAGCCACACACTTAGCTCCAACACTCACAGTGCTTGGGCGCTTGGGAGACACAGCGATCTCCGGACCCTTCCCCTCAAGACCCTTCCATGAGGCAAACCGAGGTATGTTGTTGTTTTGTTTAGAAAAGACTAAAGCTGTATTCTCAAAATGAAAGCAGATGGAAACTGGCCAAAAGAACTAGCTTTCTGTAGATTTTACTAGTTTGAGACCTGAATGGTTCCAAAGAGAAGAGCGGTGGGTTGTCTATGCTCATGGACAAGCAGAGGAAAAACCAAAAAGGCATACAGTGATCGTGTTTTTGAACTTAGGTTTCTGTCTATTGTTGCTTTCCCATCTTGTTACCTCACAATAGAGCATACAGGTATACCAGGAAACGCTGGAAAACTGCCATGCCACGACAGCACATCTCACCTAGAGCTGCGTCCGCTTGTCAAAATATTTGGAAGACCAATGTAAACAAACAGATAAACAAGCGTCTTAGTCACTGTTCTGTTGCTGTGAAGAGACACCATGACCAAGGAAACACTTGTAAAGAAGTCCCATTTATTTGGGACCTTGCTTACAGTTTCAGAGGGTTAGTCTATGGCCATCATGGTGGGAAGCAGAGCGGCAGCCAGACAGACATGGGGTTGAGAGCTCTGCATTCTGATCTGAAGGCAGCAGGCAGGGCGACAGATACTCAGCCTGGCATAGGCTTTTAAAAGCTCAAAGCCTACCCCCAGTGACACACTTCCTTCAACAAGGCCACACATCCTGATCCCTCTCAAGAGTTCCACTAACTGGGGACCAAGCATCCAAATGTGTGAGCTATGGGGGGGGGGGGGCATTCCCATTCAAACCTCCACAACAAGATAAAATACTGTCAGTTTAGCTAAGGCTCTTTCCTCTCCCCCAGCCACCACCTCAGTCAGATGACATCATGGGGATGGCTTTGGAGGGCAAATCAAAAGCAAATCCCTATAGCAAGGGTAGCGATTTCAAAGGTGATGCTGAAAAAGATTTGCTGGGGAAACAGTCTCCTGGTCCTTGTCACATAGGACAGTTACTACTGGGGACGATGAACCTTCGTCAATAGAGAAAGTCAGTCGTACTCAATAGATTGCTTGAGGAAGTCTCCAAGTATAAAATTAAATTTCGAAAGAAAATATCAGTAAATGAGAGGGGATAGAAAAGATAAGTTAGAGGGGCAAAGCCCGTGCTCTTTAGAAATCTGAGTCACCCACAATAACTTATTCTTTGGAGAAATATAAACAGCCCTGTTTTACAATAATTTATTTTAAAATATTTTCTCTCTTTATATCTGCTTGTGATGTTTGGTGATGTCCATATGTCCCAAGAGTCCACATGATTCTTATTTTTTCTCATTTATTTTTTTAAAAAAAGGCTTATTTTTATTCATGTGCATCTATTTGTGAGTGTGTGCATGTATTCAGATGCACACCTGAGGAGCCCTCTGGTTTTAGGAACTGAGCTTTGGCCTTTGTAAGAGAAGGATGTGCTCTTAACTGCCCACCCATCCCTCCAGATCCTTGAATCAGAATCTTAACTTTACAAAAGACCTGGAAAGTAAAGCAAGATGGGAGGCGGCAACTTCCTTTGTGGGCAGAGCTCTGTGGGTCTGCTGCCATTCCTCAGGCCTCCTGTTAGTCCTAAATATAGCCCGGACTACTGACTCACACGCAGTAACCATCCAACAAACATCCGTTGGAATAGGGTTTAGGGTCTTATAGCTAAGTCATACATAATAAGTACTTTACCTTATTTTTGTTGTATACACTAAGTATATATTATTTTTTCCTATTTTAATTTTTTTTAATATGTATGGGTGTTTTGCTTGCCTGAGTGTCTATGGAGGCCAGAAAATGGCATCGGATCCCCTGGAACCGGAGTTACAGTTGTGAGCTGCCACATGGGTGCTGGGAATCAAACCCAGGTCCTCTGGAAAAGGAGCCGTCTCTCCCACCCCTAAGTTAGTTTTAAGCATTGGGGATTTCAGTTCTTTAAAGTGAGACTGTCAGTCTGTCTGTCCTAAAGATGTTTGTTTTATATTTTTACGTATATGAGTGCTTACTTGCACGTATAGCCGTGTACCATGTGTGTGCCTCAGTTCTCTGCAGAGACCAGAAAAGGGCATCCAATCCCTGGAACTGGAGTTACAGAGGTTCTGAGCTGCCATGCGGGTGCGGAGAAATTCACCCTAGTTCTCCTCAAGAGCCCTATTTCCTTTTCAAATTTCCAATTACGAACGCTTATTAAGCAACAGGTGTGGACTACAATGGTTGCTAAACAGCAAAAACACAAGATAAACATACACCCTGCTACTTACTAAGATTATAGTCTAAAATAAAACACAAGAATGCTATACGCCTACCACAAACCCTCAACTTAGAAACAGAGTTTAGGCTTGGAATGTGGTCCAAGTATCTTACTTGTATCTATTTCCCCCATTACATTAGGCTTGCTAAGAAAAAAAAAAAAAAAAGAGCACTTAGAAATTTGGTAAGACATTGAACTGCTGTCCCGTGTCATGCAGAGTTCTAAACACAGATGCCCATGGGCTACGCGCAGACAGGGACATCAGGGACGTCCGGGACCACACCAGGACTCCTTCTCCTCCACTTGAACGCAACCTCTTCCTCCTTTTCCACCAGTGAGGCTCCGATCACCCCCCATCGAGGAATAAAGTGCAGCGCCTAGATATGACCCACTGGGTCGGGCGACCTAATGAGAAACTTCTAGGAAATATTAATTCGTATTTTAAAAGAGGACCACGCAAACGGCCAGAGGAGACACCTCGCTATGGAAGACACACCAAGATGGTCCAGCTTACACTTCTCCAAAGTGATTAAGATCATATCAAATGCTTGCTCTTTCGTTATCTATTTCTGGTGTAAGAGCACAGAAGAAATTTAGCATCAAGACAATATAGTGCACGCTGCCTATTGTAGACAGTTTCTTTGTTTTGCTTTGTTTTAGTTTGGTTTCTGGTTTTTGAGACTTCATAGCCACAACTGACCTTGAACTTAATGTAGACTAGACAGGCCCTGAATTTGCGATCCTTTGATGTCAGCTCTCAGGAGCCAGGATCACAGGTGTGATACCTACACTTTAAGGACCTGATTCTTGAATTCTTAAATGTTTCAGAATAAAATTCATTTTTGCCCAGTTTAATAGGAATTGATACTTTACGACACAAACCTGAGTGACCACACTGACTCTAAAACTGGTGCTTGGTTTAACCCTGCCCCCAGGAGACAGCATGGCTTTTCTTCAGACCCACAAGGCTTGAGTCCCCTCTACTCCTCCCCAGTTACACAGGCTGAGTGGTATTACCGTAGGCTCTGTGTGGGGAACAGCCAGAGGCATGGAAACAGATGCGTGCTACACAGTGATGAGCGTGTCCCACACTAGCGTGTTCCTGTTCTCACAGGAAAAGCCAACCAAAGGTAGTCAGTGCCCTGATGCTAAAAAAAAAAATCCTTTGTGGGCTGGGAAGACGGCGGAGAGGGTAACCGTACTGGATGTTCTTCCTGAAGACCCAAGATGGAGGGAGGCCCAGCACCCACACAGTGGCTCACAATTGTCTCTAACTCCAGTCCCAGTGGACCTGATGTTGTTTTTCTGACCTCCTTCGGCATCAGAAATGCATGTGGTAGGTACAGATTAAAAACACCCATACACAAAATATAAAAGTAATAAAAATTTTAAAAATCATTTGTTTTTACTCCAATTCTAATGGGAGAAGAGCCTTAAAGCTTGGGCTGCTGTAACAAATAAGACCCCGCACTTCAGAACAAAACACAAAAGCAAAACACACTCTGATTCTACAGCAGCAGCGTGGAAAGAGTTAACTAACACAGAAAGTTATACAGCAAAGGGTAGACCTCAGCATGATGACAAGGGATCACAGGAAGCTCTTTGAAGGAGGGAGCTGAAAGGCTTATGCGAGCTTATATAAACCTTATCAGAAAATGTGTGTGTGTGTGTGTATCTGTGGATATATAATACAGATCATACAGAGCTTGTACATACACACAAACACACACCAAAATCATCTGCATATAATCTCAAAGAAAGATGGCCAAAATGGAGAAGTGTCACCCTCCTACCCGACTCCCCAACACATTCTTGAATCAAAACTTTAATTTTGAAATAGATAAACTGCCATTAATCAATACATTATAAATGTTTGATTTTTCTTTCTCTTTTAAACCATAAGATCCATTCAAATCATGACCTTAGCAGCCACTTGAAATGACTTTCCTTCTGTTATCTGTGTGTTTCCAAACAGGCATTCTTCTCACAAAAAAGTTACTTTGTATCTTACAAAAACATGTTGACATATTTAATACAAAAAAGAACACCTACAAAGTAGGAGGGGCAAAGATAGAGATAGTCGTAAACAGGCAAAAAAAAAAAACAAAACAAAAAAACAAAAAAAAAAACCAACCACTTCCAGACTGTATGAGCTTCAGACAGGCGGGGCTGCCAAGGAGGCATAAAAATAAAAATACCAAAAGAGGCACCAACTTTTTCCATCTATAGAATCTCAAGGACGTGGGGACATAGGGAGCCTGCTTGCTGTGAAGAACCCAGAGCGTGGTGGTGTCTTGACTCTAGGAATTCGAATATCTCAAGAAGTACCGGCTACCACTCTTTGTTTAGTTTGTACTATTGTCCCTCAAGGATGGAGAGTTTCATCCGTTCATTCAGAGAAAAGCCAACTGTCCCTCTGAGTGCAAACTGAAACCCAGAGTTCTCGGTAAGGAGTTCACAAAATTAACCCTGTCTGTTGTGAACATCAGTAAAAAATCAACAACTGGCTCAAAAGTCAGACCTGCCAAAAGTCAGCCCTGCCAACGACTTCCCAGCTCGTATTTGCTCAAGTATAAATCAACTGAGAGAAACTGCTGCATAGATAATCCTCTTTCCAAGGTGGGGGGGAAGAAGGAAAAAGGTTCTTTGCAAGGAACCTTCAGAATGCTGTTCCCTCCACTGACTTGGTAAAGCATACAGTGGCTTAACGATGAAGTTTTCTGAAGACCATTTATTCTGGGACCCTTCCTGCTATCAGGCTACTAAAGCTGTGAGTCGGGAGACATATAGGGACGAGAAGTAAAATGCCAAGGGCATCAGAGCACACGAGTTGTATTGGCTGAGAAATTCACACCAGCAGCTATCAGAGTTCAACCTCCCAGTCTATGGGCATCAACCTCCCCCACCCCCCAAGAAAAGCAGGCTCAGACAGAAAGGAGATTAATGGCTCTTAGATCCGGTATGTGGTGGCAAGGCTAGAAGGGAATGGCTCATGACTGCCAAACAGTTTTCTTTTTGGAATGACAGAAACATTCAAGCATTGCTTGTGGTGATGGCTGTGTGATTATGTATCATAGATTTGCATATGTTAATAAATGGGTGAACTTCCAATGTGGTGAATTATACTTCAACTAAGCTTCAACAATATTATCCAAATTAAAATTTAGGGTGTGGAAGATGGCTCAGTAGAGGAAAGCACTTGTGTGAAGACTTAGGTTCAAATCCCCAGAACCCACATAAAGCCAGGCACACTCACACCCTTGTCTAAAGCTAGTGTCTTACCATTCCTGTAGTGAGATAGGAGGGCAGACAGGAGAAGGTCCGTGGCAGTTAGCCTGGGAGAACAAGAAAGACAACAACAACAAGGGGTGGTGAGTGAGGGGAGGCAAGGCTCAACACCCGAATCTCCTCTGCCTGCCATATAAGCGCTGGGGCGGCACATGCACCCATATTCACATAAAGAGATTAAAAAGAAACAAACAAAAACACTAAATTCCTTCATCTGTGAGATCAGAGAGCAGGTAGGGAAAGGTGTAGAGGGTATGAGAAAATCAAAGAGAGCCCAGATGCTGTAAGATGAACTGAGAAAGCATCACTGGTCCTCCTCATAGAATCATCTCTCCAAGCAAGCACAGGCGCAGTCTCCCAGATGCTAGGGGATGCCTCTGACGCGAGGCCCTCAACTTTAGGGTCATGTGCCGAGAAACTCTTTAGACTCCCAGTGCTTGGTAGAGCATCCTGACTTCTGCAAGCTGCTCCGCCTGCACGTTGTCCAGCGGCAGAAAAGATCTTATTAGCCATGACACAGAGTCTTTGGGCAACCCTAAGAGACAGCAAGGTGTTCCCCCTGACTTCTGTTCCCCCTAACACATCTGATAAGGATTACCACACAGGAAACAATTACACAAAAGACTTTCATTTGTTTATCTGATAAAGACAGTGCATATAAACACACACGCTCAGGCGGCTCTTTAAATATGTTGTGTGTGGCTGTGTGTGTTTCCTGGCATTAATTAGCACTTCCACAGGAATTCTGGTCTTCCTCCGTGGAACTTTTCACCATCGCTGGGCTAATTTCTCAGGCTGCAAGTATCACTCACTGACAGTGAAAGGGAACCGGTTTGGGCTCTTGGCAACATCAGCTAAAAACTGACATCAAAATTGGCACTCCTTTTTACAGATTCATTAACACTCGGACAGACACGCAAAAATGCTGATGTGGGTCACACAGATGGAGTTTTCTTTCAGATGGACAGTCAGGAGGAGAACGAGAGCGAGAGCCTTCAGCTTCACAGAGCACACGGGGAGGCAGGCTTTTGAGTGTCAAAGGGAACCAGGCACTTTGAGGTTGGAAGGCTGCCGGGCTCTGAACACCTCTGTCTACCCCCAACTCAAATTCAAATAAGGAAAATTAACTCCCAAGGCAATGGGTTGGGTAAGGGCTCAGTGGGTAAGAGCACTTTTGATGTGGGAAGGTCATCTACTAGTTGAAGAAAGGGGGCTCTGGATACCGATGGCTACCAGTAAGACGAAGGAGAAGCACTTCAAGGGATATTTAAGTAAAACAGGGTAGAATACAACCCCAAAGTAAGACAGCAGCTTTGAAGAAACGCTGAAGAAAGCAAAATGTTTAGCACCCAATGGCGGGTGTGGGGGGGGGGATGTCTTGAGAGTGTTTTCATGGGTATATGATTCTTTCCCCACGTGTTACGTAAAATCCTTCCAAGTCACTGACTTTTTCAAAGGTGAATGTCTTGAAATGCATGAAGATAAGAAGTATGCTGAAAGCAATCTGCTAGAGCAGGAGGTGAGCGCTGCCAAACATTCTTTGGGGGAAAGTCGAAAGAGGCAGTTTCCAGACTCACATTGATTGGAGGCTCAGAGGAATTGGCAGAAGAGAATCAGGAAGAACTAAGACCTACTTCCACAGAAGTCCAATTTAACAAGATCATGAAAGAAAACTTCAAGCCACTTCAAAGGGAAGGTAGCCTGGTGTGGGGCCCAGAATCTGGAAATAAAGAACCAACGTGGTCCTTGCCAAGTGCCCAGCCTCTGACAGACAGGACACACTGGGACGCCTCACACAGCTGGTGCCAAAATGTAATTTTAGCCTCAATGCCCAGGAGGAAGCAGATTCATCAGAGGCTTTCTTTTCCCTCATATGCTTTGCTTCAACAAAACTGGATCACCCCTGACCCAGCAGAAAAACTCATCCCAGACATCTTCTTCATGGTGACCAAGCAAGCGAAGGCTCAGGCTATGAAAGGGGTTGGTTCAGGTGAGCCTTTAGCTGGGTAGGTTGTATGGACACCCTAACTGGGGCAGGAAGGCAGTGGAACGGCGGGGCCTGTCAGGGAGCTCACTGCCCATTCACAGCCCCTGTGGTGGAGTCCTGTTTGCAAAGCCTCTGGCCCAGGCGGTACATCTGTCTGCAGCGTCATGCTGCCATGCTGGACTGGCCACGGAATTCCAGTTGAAGATGCTATCATTTTATTTGTTTATTTTCCTAGCCTGGCAACAGCATCCTTAGAACTGGAAGATCCTATGAAGTGATGAACCCTGAGAAACTGATGCGAAGCTTCAGTTATTAAGGAGAAAGCTAAGAGCCACACATTACATTTCTTAGGAGAGCAAGTCAACCTATCTCTGTGATTGCTCTGCTCATGCCGGAATGATTATCTCTGCCAAAACCTGCACTTAGAATTCAGTGTCTCTAACAGTTACTGACAAATATGTAAGTGAGGACACTGAACGAGGTGCACCTGAAGACGATCTGAATACTTCTGCAGCCGCTCTGTCACCAAGGAGAACCAGTCAGGGCCCAGGAGCCTGAGGAACCATGGTGATACCAAAGGAAGGTAACAAAACCAGCCCAAGCGTCTGACATCACTGAGCTAAAAGAATCCATCAACCCCAAGATCTGCTTTCAAAAAATATTGACTTTCTTAATGCTTAAGACAACTTCCTGTGTGTCTCAGTTTAAGAATTCCTTTTAAAATCTATACCTAATAGTAGGTATTCCACATGAGTGCCTGCTATTAGGGTATCTGAAAGCTCTTAGCTAAAATGTTCCAAATATAATAGCCTGTGCTCCAGAACACACATGTGCATGCGTGCATGCATGTATGTGTGTGTTGAAACTAGGGCCTCTTGCAAGCAAAGGGGGCAACTTAATCTTCACTTTGAGCTCTTCAAAGTGTTTGTTTTGAGACAGGGTCTTGCTAAGTTGCCAAGGCTGGCTTTAAACCCTAGCGAGCCCTGACCCTCCCTGTAGTTGCGGTAGGCTTGAACCTACCTGCAACTGTAGCCTCGCTAAGACTACAGTCCTGTACCAACAGGCCTGGCTAACTTCAAGCACTTAACCTAAAGAAATGTACACTCACTCCTTGGGTTGGTTCTTGACAGAGCTTCTCAAGTGTGGTCCCCAGATAAAGCTGCACTTTCGTGACCAGAGAACTTACTAGCGCTAATTCCCAGGCCTCACCCCAGCCTTGGTGACTCAGAAATCCTTGGGTGTAGAGGCCAGCAAACTGTTTGAATAAGGACATTGGTGGTTTTGCTGCACGCTGAAATTTAAGAACCTCTGCTGCCTAAGACACCAGGTGCCACACATCATTAGTCACAACCAAATACACGGCGAACCGTGCAGAACTGGGCTGTAGAAGTGCCACCCTGCCCTCCAGTCCCGACGCCAAGCACTGTCACAGATGAAAGGCCAGGAAAGAACCAACACCCGACGGTGCCCGCACAAAAACTTTCCCATCGTCACCATGAGTGCACAGCGAGGCTATCAGGGCGAGTCTGGAGGAGGAAGAGGAAAACCTGGAAATAGTGAACCTGAGAGAAGATACAGACGTTCTCCTGACACCGCTGATGTTAGGAACCTGGGTGCGAAGGGAAACAAAGAAAATGTCGGGGTGGTGGGGGGTGGCACTCTCACAGATGGAATAAAGCAGGAAACAACAAAAAAAACTTCTGGGGTGGCGAGAGACAAGAACTGGGGTGAACGTGAGGAAAGCGCAATGATACGGGCATCCTGACTCAAAAGGAGAAAGTGAACAATCATGATACTCCCACAAGACACAGAGTGCTGAAGGCAGGACCTGCGAAGGGTAGCAAGTGCTGAGCATTGTGGGAACATGGCTGTGAGCGGGCTGGAGAGATGGCTCAGGGGTTGTTAAGGGTGCACACTGCTTTCTCAGAGGACCCAGGCTTGATTACCGGAACCCATCATGGTTACGCTGCCTATGAATATGGCTATAGGAGATCTGACACCTCTGGCTGCCCCCCCCCCACTCTCTCGCTCAAGCGGAACACTGGCAATATGTACTCAGAGATGGTAACTGAGCCTCTCGGACTGCTGAAATATTGTCATGGACTCTGTGGGAAGTAGAGAAATGAGATGTTGATCATGCAAACAAGGAAGGAAGGTGGATATTTAGCCATCAAAGGTTACTCGGTCAGATATGCTTACCTGAAACAGTCTAAGTCTGGGAAAATGTGCAATGACTCTGATAGTCTATAGAAGAAGGGCTTGCACACGGAGCCCACAGCGGCATTCTCTGAACACACACCTATTCCTGAGGGGCAGACCAGGCCCTTCCGCAGACCACCTGACAGCTAGTTTTACATGATGTTTAAATGAGTCAGTGTAATTCTTAAACTGTTAGCTATCTAGTGTGTACTAACTCTGATGTGCACCCACTTCTCAGAAATAAGAACTAAACAATGATATTAAGGGGCCTAAGTGCCTTATGCCACCCCCCCCCCCGGCAAGTTAAGGCCTGGGGACAGTAGTTAAAGGGCTTGCTACCCAAGCATAAAGGCTATTTTAGATCCTAGAACCCTCATAAAAGGCTAGGTGGGCACGGTGACTTGCCTATAATTCCTGTCTCAGAGGGCAGAGATGAGATTCCCGAGAGCAAACTAGGCAGTGAGCCTGAGCCTAGCTATATGCATGAACCCTGGGTTTGATTAAAAGAATAAGAAAGGTAGACTAATGGAGAATAATTTCCAGCAGCAACCTTGGGTCTCCATGACCATGTATGTGTACACATGTGTGCTTATGTACATACAAACATACATATGCGCAACACACACACACATAGACACACACGGAAAAGGGGGGGAAAGTGAAGAAGTAATAAACCATGAGCACTGTATTTACTTTTTCTTCCTTTACTAGTGAGAGATTCTTAATGCGAAGGGCCCACATGCGCCCTATTCTAAGGACCAGTCTGACCCCAAAGGGCCATGACCAGGATGTCCGAACATTCCCGTCACGGTGACATTAGTCTTAACATTTCGGAAGAGGTTTGCACAAATACAGTCAAGGTTTGTGGTTCTTTGAAAAGTAGACAAGAGAATAGAAAGACTTACAAGTAAGTTCTGAAGGACCTTAAAGCATGACTGGAGAGGTTGGGGAGATGGCTCAGTGGTTAAGAGCACTGGCTGCTCACCCAGAGGACTCAGGCTTCGTTTTCTAGCACCTACGTGCTGGTTCACAACTGTCTAACTCCAGGTCCACGGATCTAATGAACTCTATGGCTTCTGTGGACAACAGGTACACATGTGGTACACAGACAGGCATGAAGGCAAAACACTCATACACACAAAATTTAAAAAGTAATAACAAAATGAAATAAAATGGCAAAGGGTGAATAGAGTGGAATGGGGGCCCTGGAGCCGCCCCCCCCCCCTTTTTTTAGCCTTTGTTCCACTGAGAATGGTGACCATCAAACCTATTTTCCTTGCCAGCCATTGGTACAGGGAAGGACATGTGACTCAGCTCTGGCCAATGAGCTACTCCATGGGGTGTTTCTGTGGGGCATTTCCCATAGTTCTCAAGGGGACACGCGGTGCGGGGTCAGCATGTGATGGCGAGTACTTCGGCGTCCACTTTGCCTCTGTGCGGTCCGAGGGTGTTCTGGCATGAGGACGGTGGGAGAGGGTAGCGGCTGTGACAATGTGGGAGGCGGAGGGCGACACCGTGCCAATAATATGTCAATTAACTTTAAAGCCGCTCTTCTTGGAGTTCAGTTATAAAACAGACAATTTGAGTCAAGATTTTTTTTTCTTAGCTTTTATTTGCACCTAGTACATATTCAGAAAATAAGACTAAGATGAATCAGAAGGAACTCTTGAGAGACTGTACTGCCAGGCTCCAGAATACAGATGGTTTCTATAGGGAAAGACTTCATTGTGAGGGATTCTTATGGCAAGTGGCATTGTTTGGTAGAAACTTGAATGGGATGAAGGAGGGCTTTTACCCAAAGTTCATGGAATGTTTTATCCCACAACCAGCACGGGATATCCTAAGATGGGCAAGAGAACTACCCTGCCTCTGCCTTTGGCTCCCCAAAACTCACTTCCAACTACCCACTTTGATGAGTACCTCACCTGGTGAGGCTCAATCACAGACCCTCAGAGTAGCTCAGTCCCATTCACAGGAGGCAGTCAAAAGGCAGCTATGGAATGAGCTTCCAAAGCCGGTCCCAGAGGAAGGCTTTGCCCTGTGCCTCGAGGCTGCTCAAGGAAGAAGCTCTGACAAAACTCTAAGCGGCTGTATTCTGAACAAAGCATTATCTGCACCAGTTACGGTAAATGAAATAAGTAATTATCTTCACCACGCTCCCAGTAATTACCTTCGCTAGCCAGTTTTTAAAATACTTTCTATTTAACTTTCCTTTTAAAGAAGAACAATACAATTACTACGCCAGCCTTTCCTTTAACCTCATCTCTTAGAGCCCCCAGGTAAAGGCTAATTATCAACCCGAATAATTGCATGCCCAGTGCATCATCCCAAAGATCAAAATCTCAGAGCATGGAATTTCAGTAAAATTTTTGAGTAAGGAAACCTGGTAAAGCTGGTGGTTACCGACACTAACACACAGTTCCTGCTAGGTACTCACTGCTACTGTCTACCGTTTGACCAATACCTCCTTGTACACTGAGGGTCAAAGTTCACCTCCACCATTCAAGTTTTTATTAAGTGGTTATACAGGCTAAACATAGTGTTCATTCTAGGGAGAAGGGGATAATAGCGCAGGCTTGATACCCAGGGAGGGAAGAATGCCGGAAGTCATGATGACACACCCTTATTGTACTTCTTCCATTAGCGAGTCCAGGGCTACAGAGATGCAGAAATACAGAGGATAATCCAAAGGATGTAGACAGAGGACACCCAGCCTTCAAGGAATCACAGAGATGAGTAAGTTGGCCCTGGAGGGGAGGAAGCAGCCTCTTCCAAGGGGACAGGGGCAGAGCCCACAGGATGGGGCGTGGATGAAGGAGGTGTGGGAAATCTGATAGCCAAGTGTGGATGACTAAGGCTGTGTGTGCCAAGCTAAGGAATTTGCCTTGTATTTTGAAAGCAATAGGGGGGGGGCACTAAAAGACACCTGGGCTCAGAGTTGGGTGAACAGGACTGGGTTAGTCTTCTAGAACTGCAGTTCGGGACTGAAACAAAAGAAAAGGCTTAACCAGAGGAAAGGAAGCAACAAAGCCCACAGTGGAGGAGCAGGGAGTGGAAATAGAAGTCAGGGCTGGGTAACTGATGTAGGATTCCCCCTGTGTATGCTGTGAATACCATTGGTCAATAAAGAATCTGTCTTGGGCTTGGTAGGGCAGAATGGGGGGGGGGGACTAAACTGAATGCTGGGAGAAAGAAAGCAGAGCCAGAGAAGAAAGACACAAGCCGCCAACTGGAACCTTGCTGGTAGGCCACAAACCTCGTGGTAAAATATAAACTAATAGAAATGGGTTATATAAGAGTAAACCAGAAATACACTGGTTAAGTGACTGGTCAAGCAGTGATTTAATTAATACAGTTTCTGTGTGGTTATTTCGGGAGTATGGGTGGCCAGGAAATGAACAAGCAGCCTCCCACAACAGATAACAGTGTGGATAATTGAGCCCCAGGGTGTAGACAGATGACAGATGCTAGTCCTCGAGACAGGAAAGCAATCTTGAATCATGGGTTGGCATCCCAGGGAGAGAGTAAAACTCCCTGGTCCATCTGCCTACCCAGAATAGAAGCCTCAAAATTGCTGGGGTGCTGGACTGTGGGTTCCAGGACTTGCATAGCTAATTCTGCTTGCTGGGCACACACTGCACTGTGTATTCAATCCATGACCAGCTGGTAGATTCACGGTCTTTATCTTAAAGGCAAAGGAACAGACAAAATCCGTGGACGAATGTGATACAAAGCACATCAACAATGGGCAGAAATAACCGCAATGCACACTCCTCCAACTGCTTAGACAGAGTGACACGTCCCCCACCAGCCAGCAATGTCCTCGCCGTGCCCTTGGCTAATCTTCAAACAAGCCAAGTCCAAGGAAGCTCTCTACAGCCCCTCTGACCTCAGACCTGACTTGCGTCCGGGCTTCCGATTACTGCCTTTTATTCCTATAATTCTCTCCGCTCTGAAAAAGAGCAGCCAGATTCTATCATGGATGAGCCAATACATGCAAAGAGCCCGGTCAAGCATAGGACGTACAGAGATCCTCAGAAGACAGGTCACAGCTGTGGCTGAGTGAAAGCCTTTCCTCACCCTCGGCCACTCACTGGGAATTACGTCAGTCTCGTCATTTCTTTTCAAGGCACTTGCTCCCCACAGGCACAGGGCTGTCTCCGACGTGTTTGTACTGCAGACATGTCGTACGACCTAGACGGTGGTCTCCAGGGGTTCGGGGAACCGAGTATCATCTGTCATTTATATTTGCTTCTGGGACTGACACCTTTCTCTCAGGACATGTGTTTGGATATTTACAATCCGTTTAGACAGGAGGAGCAGCAGTCAAGCTACTGAGTCGGAAAGTGTCGCAGCTTTCCGCGATTCAGCCGAGCAGATGGCAAATGACTATTTTTACAGCCTGTTTCTCCATTACATGCAGAAATATTTATTAACATTGTATTTCTGTTGCATGTGTGCAACCAGCAGGAAGGCAAGGCAGGCAGCTGTCGCCGGGGTGGGGGAAGGGCCCACGAGTGGGAGCACGCTGGTGCTCCTCTTGGTAGGCAAGCAAGCCAAAGCCTCGGCTTATGGGAGGGGAGCCCCAGATATCTGCCCATCTCTGTGACAAAAAGAAAGTGCCATGTCGGGAAACTCATATGCAGCCCTTCAGAGCAGACACCCTTGAGTAACTGTAACTCCGTCGACTCTGGAAACTGGGCAGGTCAAGGGGACTCTTCTCTGAGGACCTGCCCCATGGGTGGCCAAAGGGCTCTAAGGCAGGGAATCTATAAACCTTGGCTCTGGTTTCTCAGCACTCCAGGTAGCAGAGAGGAAGAATGTAGAGACGGATCTATAACAAGTGGACAGATGTGCATCTAGGAGCAGAAACGCAGAAAGGCAGCCATGTCCACTGCAAGGTCCATCCTGAGAGTCATTCAGGGTCTACAGCTAAGAACAAAATCTTAAGAGGTTTACACAGAAACCAAGGCCCAAAAGCAGAAGGGGATCCAGCAGGAACGGAGCTGAGGAGGATGCTACAGCTAAAGCCGGCCAGACCTTCCCGTTTCCGCCTTCTCCTCCGATTTTCTAACCTCAAGTTAGGAAACAAGGATCCCTGCTTTAGCTCTTTCTACTAATACAGAAGGAAAATGTTCTCTAGGTTTAAAATATTTTAAGAAAATACTGCGTTGGGAAAACTGTGTTTGCGATAATAAATGTCTGAATCTATAAAGGTCTGAATCCTCTATAGATTTTGTGTTTTCTTTATTTCTATCTAGCATAAATGAACACGTAAATAAACCCTTACTAAGTAGCCAAATACATACTGCTAAACATTGGCCTCAACCCAATTTGGACCCAAATTCCTCAGAAGGCTTAGTTATTACTTATTGCTAAAAATAGAAAAAGGAGAAAAAATAAATCCTAAATCCATCAATCCAGGACAGGATGTATCTGGGCTTACACAGTACCCAGTTACCATACATCTACGCCCAGTCACCCCAACAACACCAAAGTAGAAGCAATACCTCCCCCATCACCACCCCAACAGCTAGATTCCAGCAGATGATCCCCAGTGGGACCAGACTGGATGGAAGACAGACCACCTCCCGACCAGGACCATGCCACACTGGGACAAGAACCTCAGCAGCAGCATCTATGCTCTCAGAGCCCAGATCACCATCCGGGTCTCTTGGAATGTCGAGGTATCTGTCAGGCAAGTTTATTAACAACAAGTAAAGGAAGGTCCTGCCCATGGCCATCCTTAAGGTAGACGTGAAGAAGGGCATTGCAGTTAGGAGAAGAAAGCTTGGGGCATGGATCTAAGGTGAAGGCACCCACAGCAAATGCAGCTAGTCTTGAGGACACCTGAAGAGAGGTCTGTCTAGGGAGATGAGCCGGGAGGGAGACAACCCACGAAGGTGCTGCCTGCCTCTGGGCAGACCTGGCCATGACATGAAGAGCAGACAGGCCTAAGGAATGGTCTTCTTTGCCGTGCAGGTGTGTAAGGACCCTCTGCTGCCCATCCCCCTGTGGGGCTGGGGTTAAAGGATGTCAGGGAACTAAGAAACTGAACATAAAAGAACAATTAAAGACAAAACCAGACAGACAAAGGAGAAGTTGGAAAGCGAAGAAGTTGAGAAATCTTGGTATCTACTTGGAATGTAAGAAATGCAAAGGAATGGGGGGGGGCATGGTGGAGCATTGCCTGTGAGGGCAGCATTAGGAGGCTGAGGTAGAAAGCTGGGGAGGTCTGGGTAGAAGAGGGAGGGAGGGGTGGGGGTGGGGGAGTTGACATCAGGCAATGCCCTGCTCTAATCTACTCTATATATTATTTAAGATTTGCTTTCTGAGTCTGTGTGTGTGCGTGTCTATCTGTCTGTCTGTCTGTCTGTCTGTCAGTACATAAGTGTGTCCAGTGAGACCAGGCAGTGTAGATCTCTTGCAGCTGAAGTTAGAGGCAGTTGTGAGGACCTTTATGTGGGTGCTGGAACTGAATACCCACTTTCTCCAAGAGTGTGTCACCTTCCCAGCCCCTCCATATTGTGTGCATCTTATCCCCAGAGACTAGATTTCAGAAGAGGCACTGGGCTCCATTTTTAACACAAATGCAGGCAAACGGTGTACCTTGGCGGACACAGGAACAGCTCCTTCCCTTTGGCACCGACCACCACAAGGCTTAGACTACCAAAATTACTTCCAAAAGTAAACAGGAAAAAAAAATGTTCTCTATATTTATCCAAGAAAATTGGAATTGTATCAGGAAACCCAGACCTGAGTAAGTATCGAATACACCAGAGTGAGGAAAAAACACAATATCCTCACCTGGATGGCCACCCGTGTGTGCTGAGTGACTGACCAACAAGCAGGGAATCTTGACTTCCTGAAGTTCTGGCTCAGCTAGGTCCCCACTATTGATGAGGTCTGTTTGAGTCATTGTCCGTTCATCTGTCTGCCTGTTCATCTGTCTGGACCTGCAGCCCATGTGTTCTTCTGACCCAGCCCTGCCCCTCACGGCTAGTCTCATTGCTTCAGCTCAGCTCCGACTGGGTGCCTGGCTACAGCGGCATTGTCTGTGGACACCGCCAGCAGTGGCCTTTCCCCACTTTCTTCAGCAGACTCTAACGCAGTGCTTCTCAACCTTCCTAATGCTGCAACCCTTTAATACAGTACTTCACATTGTGGTGACCCCCAATCGTAAAATTATTTTTGTTGTTACGTCATACCTATAATTTTGCTACTGTTAAGAACTATAACGTAAATAGCTGAAATGTAGGATATCTGATACAGGGCTGCTGTGAAAGGAGCGCCCCATCATAAAGGGGTTGTGACCCTGTTCTAATGGATCATTTTAGCTTTTTGGTTTTGTTTTGTTTTTCGAGACAGGGTTTCCTCTGTATATCCTTGGCTGCCCTGGAACTCAGTACACTAGGACTGTCCAAAACTCAGAGACCTGCCTGTCTCTGCCTCCCGAGTCATTTTAACCTTTTTAAAAAAGAGATTTTTTTTTAAATTTTACACATGTTTGCCTGCATGTATGCATTGCACCATATGCATGCAGTACCCGTGCCAGCCATAAGAGCGTGTCAGATCCCCCCAGAACTGGAGTTACAAAAAGCTGTTGAGTCACCATGTGGGTGCTGGGATTCAAACTCAGTTCTCTGGGTTCTGTTAAGCCAGTACTTTTAACCCCCGAGGCATCTCTCATGCCATTTGAAAGCACCGGCCTGTAGGAAGAGCCTTGAATCTTCTTCTTCCTGTTCATTTGATTCTAAGCCTCTGTCTGGATGACAGTTTCTGTGGAGGCAGCTTCAGTAAGTAAACACGGAAAGGTAGTAGCTCAGAGAAAAGACCAATTAGAAGAGGGATTTATTATTTCGGGTTTTTTGGGGGGTGGGGTGGGGGGAGAGAAGCAACCTTGAGTCTGGGGTTTTCCAAACATCCCTCTGCACAAGGAGGAACAGAGAAATGCAAAACTTTCAACAATGGCTATCTATCAGAAGACTCAACCCTCACCACCGAGTTTCCAGTAGATTCAAAGGAAAGGCAGAAAAACAAAAGCACTGAGCCCAGGTTGGTTCAGGCACACACGGGTTTCTGGGAAACCAGGAAACAAGGTTTGCTTCACCCTGAAAGGGCTGACAGCCAGCATTTTTCTTGGACTTGAGTTCTTAAAGATGTAAATGTTTCCTATTCCCAGATTTTGGCTTGCAGCTCAATAAACAGTCCTTAACAGAGACCGGCTTGATAAGGACTTAGGAAATGCATGGAGAATTAAGTTTCAGCAAACCCTTCGAGCAGTCTTTTCCTCCACGGCAGAAGTGTGGGTGCGAGCTGATCTGTAGGATGAGCCTGTAGGGGAGCCCATGAGGGCTGGGGGATGCGATGGGTTAGGGAGTGATTTCCAGACTCCTCTGGGAGACTGGACAGTATTTGTGTTTCTGAGTCTGGCTTGTGTCTTGGGGATGCAACACCCTCCATACAACCATATTGTCCTAAATGGCAGGATTTTTTTTCATCTCTATGGCTGAATAATATTCCTCTGTGTGTGTGTTTTCAGATACACAGGTAAAAGGTGAATTCCTGCATCCTGTGATGGTTCTAGATTTGAAGGAACCATTCTTTAGTTGGTTGCCATAGTGACTATATTACCTGTCAAAGCCCCTGACAGTATGAAACAGTTCTCCTTTTCCTGCATCTTCACTAACACCTTTTTTAAAAAAGTCATTGGAATGAGTGAAATTTTAAGGTGGTTTTGATTTGCATTTCCCTGAAGCCGCTGTTGTCAACCATGTTTTCACGTCTGTCACTCTCTCTGTCTTCTGTACTGTCCCCTAGAAAGTGCCTTCTTTCTAGGAATGTTAAGTCTTTCATCCACGTACACGGTGCGGGATCGGTGTACTGGATGGTTTCATGTCTACTTGACATAAGCTAAAATCATCTCAGAGGAGGGAACCTCAATTAAGAAAATGCCTCCAGAAGATCAGGCTGTAGGGAAGCCTTCAGGGCATTATCTTAATTAACAATTGATGGAGGAGGGCCCAGCCCTTTGTGGGTGGTGCCATCTCTGGGCTGGAGGTCCTAGGCTCTGTAAGAAAGCGGTGCCTTTAATCCCAGCACTTGGGAGGCAGAGGCAGGAGGATATCAGTGAGTTCAAGGCCAGCCTGGTCTTGTAAATTCAAGGCCAGTAAGCTCCAGGACAGTCAAAGCTAATTTAGAAGAGAAGCCCTGTCTTGAGAGGGAACAAAGAAAGGGAAGAAAGGAAAGAAGGAAGGAAGGAAGGAAGCAGGCTGAGCAAGCCATGAAGTCATGAGTGACAAGCCAGTAAGCAGAATTCCCGCATGGCTTCTGCACCAATCATCTCCTGCCTCCAAGTTCCTGCCCTGTTCCTTTCTTGCCTTGGGTCATTGATGGACTACTATGTGGAAGTTTAAGCCACATAAAGTCTTTCCTCTCTAGCTTGCTTTTTGGTCAATCTTTCATCGCAGCCAAAGAAACCCTAACTAAAACAATGGGTCTGGTTCTTCTCTCCTGCCAAGTCTTCCCAGCACCGACTGAACGGCTCTCCCGTCACCACCGTGAGTCCTTGGCATCCTTGCCAGGGGGTTTTCTGTAAGTTCCAGGACCACACGGGAGTCACTTGACATTTGAGGAATTATTTATACATCTATCCTGTTCCTGTTAACTTGCAGCTTCTTTCAGGGTAGTTCTGGCCACATCTGTCACTCACACCCTCAACAGAATCCCATCACAGAGCCCGAGGAGAGCAGGAGCCATAAAACAATGCCACTGGTTTCTTATTCTCCAAGGGGAGTTGTCTTGGAGACAAAACAACTGTAGTCATTGGTGCTAGATAAAGTTAATGAGGATTCCGGTGCCTTTGGCTGACCCAAACAGGTTCTAGTCCTTATCTACTCTCCATCACATTATTAACTCCATGACACAAAGGAGCAATAAAAGCAGGCCGCTCCACAGAGAAGACCCTCATCATATATGCTTAAAAGAAGGTTGAAAAAAGTTAATATAAGCATTTTTTTTTCCTCTCCCTCCCCTCCTTCCTTCCTAAGAGGTCTTAGTAGTACTTGAGATTCTCAGGACAAAGCAATGCCACTGACAGCATCTGGACATCTTTGAGTCCTCTGTTAGGGCAACACCCCTCGCCCTGGGGTGGTCAGCAGCAACACCACAGTCAGCAGGGGGTGATTCAGGAGCAAGCACACAGCAGGGCTGACAGTATGGTGGGCTTGGCTCAAGTCCTCCAGGGCGGCCATGCCAGAGGAGAGCAAAGAGGAGCTGACTCCCCGCTGGTGGGGAAAGGAAGGATTATCAGCAAGTTTCAGGCTTCCCCCCCCCCCCACTAATTCTGAGAATCTTTGTCCTTGAGGGTTTAGAACAGTCAAATGACCAGCCACCTGCGGACTGTGGACTCCTCTGTGACAATGACAACTTGAGCATTTCTGCACTTAGCACATCCATGTGACACTGACTTTGAATGTGACTCTAGGGCGCCCTGAGGCTTCGTTCACACTTACTTCACTGTATGGTCAGCAGAGCTTCTTCAGACACAGACTTCTGACAGAGCCAATACTGGGAGCATTAATCTCTCTTTGACTGGGGTCGCCAACCACCCAAATGCTAACGTTACCTTACCACTGTGAGACGTTCTGTTGTCTGAATAAGGTGAGGCCCTAAAGTGAAAGTTTTCACTAAATGGGATAGGATCCCCCAGGGACAGAGGTAAGTTTGAGGCCGGGAACTTGCAACCAGAAACTGAGTCCCCTTGACTTCGGAAGCAAGTTTGGGAGGTTGGCCCTAAATGCAGCTTTCCAGACGCGGCTGGGAAACCTGACTCAAATGCTCCACTCTGGATGACCCAATGTTGGCTAGCTTCCAGGCAAATGGGGTACTCTTGTCGCATAATATGTTGGCTAGGTGTGGTGGCACATGCCTGTAATCACAGCACGTAGGAGGCCGAGGCAGGAGGATCGTGAGATTTGAAACTTGCCTGGGTTACACAGCAAAATCTTGCCCACCCCTTCCCTGAAAAGGGATTATTTCTTATCTCATTAAACCTTAAATTTCTGAATTCTCCCCTACCCAGTATTTAACTTCAAAAGGTTACTATCAATGGCCCGGAGCCTAGCTCGGTAGTCGGGCTCATAATTACTTAGCATGTACACGGTTCCGGGTCCAGTTCACTACACACACAGACACAGACACCACACACACACAGACACACACACACACACACACAGACACACACACACGTTAATAATCGTTTTGCTTTTCTTCCAAAGAATCACTTGGCAAACATATCAGCCCATAAAAATCAGGTTTAGACTGGTAGACGGTTTGTGAGTTAATGTCCCATTCTAAGACACGGTAGGAATTCAACGGGTGTTGTTAGTGGTGACACTGAGCCGTGGAAAGTAAGACCTTAGACACTGTGTGCCTGAAAGTTGTCTGACTGGCCTAGACCTGAATTAGACAACTGATAACACCACAACAATAGGACTTAAGTCAGTAAAAGGTAACTGAGATTAAACAACACCCCCAACACACACACACACACACACACACACACACATACACTCATACACTAGCATTTGAGTGAGACACAACCTCCTTAGTCTCGGGCTTTTGAAAACATGGTGTTCCCTGCTCCCAGTTGGTGGTGGTGGGGAGGTTTAGGAGGTAAGGCTTTGCTGAAGAAAGTGTGTCACCGGGAGCAAAATGAAGAGATTAAATGCCTCTTGCCATTTCTAGTTTGATTTCTCTGCTTGTGGTTCAAGATAGGAACTCTTAGCTTGCCACTTCCATTGCCAGGCCTGTCTCTTGTTGACATGCTTCCGCCATAATTAACCTTCTCTCCTCTCAGGAACCATAAAGCCAAATAAACTCTATCTTCTGTTTTGTTTTGTTTCATTGAGACAGGGTTTCTCTGTGTAGACTTGGCTGTCCTGGAACTTGCTCTGTAGAGATTGGCCTCGAACTCACAGAGATCTATCCTGAGTGCTGGGATTAAAGGCGTATGCCACACCATGCCTGGCTTCAACTCTGTTTTTTTTTTTTTAAACATTTATTTATTTATTATGTATACAATATTCTGTCTGTATGCCTGCAGGCCAAAAGAGGGCGCCAGACCTCTTTACAGATGGTTGTGAGCCACCATGTGGTTGCTGGGAATTGAACTCAGGACCTTTGGAAGAGCAGGCAATGCTCTTAACCGCTGAGCCATCTCTCCAGCCCCCAACTCTGTTTTCTTTACACTGCTTGGTTTTGTTTTTATCACAGCAATAGAAAAGTAACCAATACACCCAACTAGCTAAAGCCTGTCTTGTGTATCTTAAAGTTATATAAAACCCTTTAACATTTTAACACAGGAATACATTTTATGTGAAGTCCTTAAAAATAATAGCAAGGCTGACAGGAGAAATCTGTCCATGCATCCACATATTGAAGGCAAAATTACTTGGAGATCATTGTGTGTTTTTATCCCTTGCTGAAGGCTGGAAAGCTACCAGGATTATCTAGAGGCTTACTTCATTCTAATAGAACGGAAGATTCTGAACTGATGTCAGTTCTTTGTGTAAACATTTAGTCTCAAGATGTAAAGCAATCTTTACTCAAAAATAACTTTGTCCTGCTAAATATTTTGACTGGGAGGCAACAGATCTGGAATGGAGAACACAGTTCTTTTTCTCAATGAATGTAGCTTTATACTGAATGCCATTTCTCTATTCTTGGGAAATCAGTTGTTTGTCCAGAGGAAGTGGATTCTGGGGCCCGGTATCAGAAGTGATCTTCAGGAAGGCACCCCTGCACAGGGTGGGCGGTGTCAGGAGTAGGTGAGGTACACTTACTTCTCTGAACCTACAATCAGCTTGGCATCCAGGGCGGTTCTCTAAATATGTTGACTGACAAAAACCAGAATACATTTTATCTGCCACTCCACCCACCCACGCCTTCTATAAGATGTTCCATTCTACAAACAAGTCTTTTCGTCTTTATGAGAGCAGCAAGTCTGAGTGGAGCCTACTCCTGTGAGAAATAAGAGCGGGGAGAGGACAGCCGAAGAATGTTTCCCAATGATTGGGTACCTGCCAGGACCCGGCCTGCTGATCTGAGCCTGTGCCAAGGGTGATAGGCACAGGCGGCTGCTTACGGTGGGAGAAACAGAAGCTCTGTGGTGAGGAGCCCATTTTTTCCTTTCGCCCCCTCCCCATCTCATGGTGGAACAAGAGAGGCTGGCTCCTTATCACCACCAACTAGCTGGAAGGGTGGCCCTGGCTCTGCCCGCCAGGCTGGCTTCCAGGAGAAACAGAGCTCAGCTTCAGGGTCCCCACTTCTTTGAACAGAGATAAAAGATAATTATTTCTCAGACAAAGCGGATATACCCACACGAATAAGAGCTGACATTTTTGAGAAAATGAAGGAAATGAAAGCCAGGACACTAGACGCTGGTCATGCCTTGTTCTTTCCCCTCTAGTCTCTGGATTCCGTTTATCTTCAGGAGACAAAAGAAATGTCTGGATTGGAACACTAAATTTCAAGTGTTAGCTGTAGATTATAAACTTGGTAAGAGAATGGGGACAGTCCTTAGAGATGGCTTAAATGGATCGTAAATTCTTTGCTATGAAGTGTTAGGAATGCCACGTGCTAATCCAAGAGGAAGGCTTAAGGCCAAGCAGGGAGACTGCCTTGCTCTTTTGCTCTTTTCCAGGACTAGAGGCAAACGGATGTAAAGCAAATTCGCCGTACAACAGACTGAGGCCCTTGAGGAGCAGGCTGCAGACTCAGCAGGGATGAGGCAGAACCTGCTGCTTCTTACTCCAGGGTACTGAATTTGTGGTTCAGTCAGTATAATTATTACGTCAGTTAATATTGACTGCTTCTGCACAAGGAACCTAATAAACGGGGAGGGATGAATGGATGGGTGGATGGATGGAGACATGGGTGGATGGGTATATCATGGGTAGATGGATAAATACATGGGTGAATGGATACATGATGGATGGATACATGTGTGGTTGGGTGGGTGGATGGACAGGTGGATAGGCTTTTAAAAATTCCCACAGTGAAATTTAATATCAAGTAAATATAGAGTATTCCTTTACAGAACATGGAGCTAAGTCACGTATAGATTAAATGTCAGCTTTGAGAAGTGCCGAAAGTTTCGTAAATTAAAAATCTGAGATACAGCCTGATAGTAGCTTACATTTTAATGTCTACTTTAACAATCTGCACATAACCCACCACGGTTAATCAAGTTGCTCCAGACGTGAGTTAACATCAGCTACGGTCAAAGAAATCACAGACTTATTACCAAAGGTGGCTTTACCTGAATCCTCGCAGATTTTCCTTAAAATGGGAGTGTTCTAGGGATTGGGTAAAAACTCAAAGTCTAGTACCCATAGCTGGGCATGTTGGCTCCTGCCTGTAATCCCAGTACTCAGAAGGTGAGGGCAAGAGGCTTAGGGTTCAAGTCCAGCCTTGGCTACATAATAAGACTGAGCCAGTCTGAGCTGCGTGAGAGCCTGGCTCAAGGAGGGAAAAACGTTATTAACCCGAACAAGTTCTAAGTTCACCTAAACCTGAAAAATTCACCTTATTACCTAATACACGCCAGCGTTAAACATTTCTTTGAGTGTCAATCAGGGTGTGGCGCTTCACTGTTGCTAGGTGGGGAGGGAACTCTGGAGTCAGGCCTACAAAGGAGTCCCTGCTGGTCTTCAACATGAGCTTTTCTCTTTGGGCTGTTCTGCCTGACCAGGCTTGTCTAAAGCAACCAATGGCATCCACTCAGGTAGGGAACATGTATGTTAGTTGGTCTCCCCTTCTGATCTTGGCATACCAAGGAATAGCAGCTGGCCCACATTTCCTGGAACCAGAAGCTGTGTTCCCTAATTCCCCTTCCCTTCCGTGTGTGTGTGTGTGTGTGTGTGTGTGTGTGTGTGTGTGTGTTTTAGTCAGTCAGGTACCAGATGGTGTCCCCTCTGCCACTATTTTCTGTCTTTAGATAAAGAAAATAGGTAAAATCTGTTCCCGGTGACAGAGGCCTAATGTGGTATGCTGACCTGACCTGTATCCAGAAGCTGATATTAAAACTGCACCCAACGCAAAAAACCAGCCAGAAGAGTAAGTGACTAAGAACTAAAAATTAGCCAACTGTTTCCCTAGAGCAGGGCTTCTCAAAACTTCTTCCAATAGCAACAAGGTTTGCCTGAGAAATATTTACACAACTCCAAGGATATAAAAAACAATTGTGCAAATCAATACTGATAATAAATTGGAAAACGTATTTTTTAAACAATCTTTTGGCATATATGTATTACTTATATTGATTAAGACAAAGACAAATTTGCACGCCAATAA
The DNA here is from genome assembly GCF_014885135.2 of Alexandromys fortis. Lineage (NCBI taxonomy): Eukaryota > Metazoa > Chordata > Mammalia > Rodentia > Cricetidae > Alexandromys > Alexandromys fortis. The sequence continues at coordinate 10,151,911 of NW_026067895.1, read as the reverse complement.
GGTAGATGTATGTGTTTGCTCTTCACGAAGAATTGGATGGTGGCTGAGAATATTTGACACCGCAGAGCACAGAGCGTCCAACAGTTTTCAGAGTTTACTGATACCTTGATTTTACGATTTTCAGTGGTAAGAAGAGCGCTAGGCAAAAATACAGACCCAAATGGCAGAAGTATGCTGAAGATCACTTCAGAAGCTGCTCGTGGTTCTGTTCAAACCCCAGGCCAAAATCACTTGGCGATTTTTTAGGGCAATCCTATCAGCGGTTAAATGCAAGCCTTTGAATGCAACAGGCAGACAGGATAAGGAATGCTGAGGAACGACGGTGAGACTATAGTAAATCCTTGTTTTCCACAATGTGTGCGTCTATAAGAGCAGAAAATTCTGTGTGTGTAGTAAAAACATTGCAATACATAATATACAAGGCTCTTGACTCTAAGTCCAGGTGTTCGGGTGGCGGCATTCACTGGCACCGTGTGGCAGGACACCACGGACATGCGGATGCATGCCATGTGTTCTGAACCAAGGCTGCAGAGAAGCCGTGTGCTGACAGCAACATTTTAGGTTTGTTGACATTCGATTTTGAAATAATTTTTGATTGGTGCATGCTCAGAAATCTCTTATTGTTGTCGAATATTGTATGACCTCTGCATTCAGTTATGTGACCTCATCTACGGTTACAGGTCACATTTTAAAAACTGTGTCCCCCCCAGGAGGTGTGCTATGGGTCCAGCCCTGTGTCAAACACCATGAGAACAAACAGGAATCCTAAGCTCGAGTCTTTGAGCTCAGGAGCTTCTTAAGACTAGCCACTGTGAAGACAGAGAGTGTTACAGCTGAAGTCTAAAATGACACACCACAGGCCCCTGATTTGAATGGTGGGTCCTCGACAGGAGGCTCTATGGATTGGCGGGGAGAACCAGGCACCAGGAGGGACATTTGACAGCCATAATCCAGTCCCAGCACTACTAACCTGGTCACCTCACACTCGTGAATGGTTGATGTGGGATTCCCTCTGTATGCTGTGAATATGTTTTATTACCATTGGCTAATAAAGAAGCTGCTTCGGTCTATGGCAGGGCAGAATAAAGCAAGGCGGGAGCAGACATATAGAGAAAGAGTAGGCAGAGTCAAGGAGACGCCATGTGGCTGCCTAAGGAGAAGGACATGGCTGGAAACTTACCGGTAAGCCATAGCCTCGTGGCGATACACAGATTAATAGAAATAGGTTAATTTAAGATGTAAGAGTTACTAAATAAGAAGCCTGAGCTAATAGGCCTAGCAGTGTTGTAATTAACATAGTTTCTGTGTGATTATTTGGGCCTGGGTGGCTGGGAAAAGAATGTGCAGCCTCCACTTACAAACAGCCACCTCACACTTGTGAAAAGCCACCTCATAGTCTCCCCACCTCACACTCACAAACAGCCACCTCACACTTATGAACAGCCACCTCACACTCTCACCACCTCACACTTGTGAACAGCCGCTTCACACTCTTACCACCATGAATGGAGCTGACGTCACTGCCAGGTCTCCCCTGCCATGAGCGGCCAAAAACTCTTGGAAACCATGAGAAAATAAACCTTTCTGCCTTGTGAATTCCTTTTCCTCGAGTATTTTTTTTTTAAACTTCACAATGATTTTCTTTTTTTAAATATTTATTTATTTATTATGTATACAATATTCTTTATGCGTATATGCCTGAAGGCCAGAAGAGGGCACCAGACCACATTACAGATGGTTGTGAGCCACCATGTGGTTGCTGGGAATTGAACTCAGGACCTTTGGAAGAGCAGGCAATGCTCTTAAGCTCTGAGCCATCTCTCCAGCCCTTCCTCGAGTATTTTGTCACAATGAGAAAAGTGAATAACACAGCAAAAGAAGCAATAGGATGACATTCTTCTCTTCAGTAACACAATTCAAGAAAGAACAGCTGCCAGGAGTGAATGGCCAGGTGAAGGCCATTACTAGGTCATTAAGTTCAAGGCCAACCTGGGCTACTTAGTAAGACCCTGTTTCAAAAAAAAAAAAAAAGGAAAAGAAAGAATGGTATTTGTATCATGCAACCACCTCAGGCAAGGCGCCTCCCACCGGATGAAACGTGGGGGGATGGGGACCCTAAAAGGGGGAAACCTATGGCACCAGGTAGATTGACGGCAAAGCCTGCCACTCCTCCCCAGTGTGTCTGAGACAATCTCAACAAAAATGACTCTTTACAGATCTCAGGAAGCTGGTGCTAAAATTCACACAATGAAAACTAACAGCCCCCACATCCAAAAGGCGCTGTTTAATAAAATGAGATGGTAGTGGGTGGAGAAGAAGCCACTTTGGCATGGGTGTCTACTCAGTAGCGGGCAGGAGAGTGAGAGATGGGCGTGGTGAGGATAAATATTCACAGAGAAATGAAAAGAAATCAGGTACAACTTTATACCAAGTAAAAGCCTGTTTACACTGAACCAACCAGACTCAAAATAAATGCTGATAAGGAGAGGAAGGTGAGGGGCCAGGATTCACTCTACTCTCTCTCTCTCTCTCCCTCCTTTCTTCCCTCCCTCCCACCTCGCTCTCTGTGCACATGCACACAAACACACACGCTCCTGTTCTCTCTCTCATGCAGAGTTCAGAGAATGACTTGCAGACAGTATTTTCTCTACTAGCACCATGTGAGCTCTAGGGTTTGAACTCAAACCATCAGGCTTGGCAGCAAGTGTCTCCACCTGCTGAGCCATCTCATCAGCCCTGAATATACATGTCTTTAGAAGACTATGCCCACGGAGTCACACACAGACACAGACACAGACACACACGCGCACACACACACACACACACACACACACACAAAATTATGTCAGGTATTTAGTGGCAGTAGCCAGGGATGCAGAGTAACCTGCAAACCTACAGGACAGCCCCCATGCAGCAAGGCCCTCATGTAAAAGGCCCTCAGCAAACTGCCACTAGGGATAGGACAAAGGTGGCCAGGTCTTCTAGGAAATCTCTCCTCAAAGACAGAAGTGGGGTTATCAACCTTACATAAATAGAGAAAGCGCCTCATTTTCTGAGAGGTCTAAAATGTGTTTCCACTCATAAAATACATTTTCACATCTTGTTGATACAACATTAATTATAATAGTATTATCATTATTCCAAATGACTGTCATCACTCTTGCCCTGGTCTGAAAAAGAGAAAGCAGCAAGGGACATGACTAGGGACCTGGTAGCCTTAGCCCGGAGCGAGTGCAGCACACTGCGGACAGCTGCCCCAGGTGAAAAGACCTCGCTACCCCCAATAGCAACTCGCCACCACTCTCCACCTCCCAGGCTCCTGTGAAAGGAATGCGCAAAAGCCCTCTCTCAAGTACAGTGTAGGTTAAATCGTTTCCTGCCTTAAAAAAAAAAAAAAAGGTATTTTAGTCATGATGCAATTGAATTCTCCAAAAAGCTGCTAATACTGCCATCTAGTGAACAGTGCCCGAGGCAAGGATCATCTCTAAAGTAACTCCAGAAGCTAAGTCCCCTCTTCTTTAATCTTTTTGACGTGTTCCGTGCAGAACATTGAGGAAACAATAGAAAGCTGCCAGACTGTGGACTGTTACATGTAAGAATCAGTCAAACTTCAGAAACAAGCATAGTGTAGCGCTTGTATATGCTTTTGTTCAGCTGCGGACAAAGGCAGGTTAGACGGGTGAAAAATAAACCCTCTTTTGCAACCCAGAACTCATTGTAGGAATTTTGATATATACAAGAAGGAACAGAGGGAGGGAGGGAGGGAGGGAGGGAGGGAGGGAGGGAGGGAAAGAATAGCAGGGCCCACAAATTCTAGATTCCCATAAGGCAGAGGAGCTCTGTCCACCTCCAGCCCTGACTGCTGCACAACTGTCCTCACTGAGTGCATGGCCGGTGGTCAGGTCCATTGCTCCCATGTGGTGACCCCCTGTGGTTTTCCTGAGTTAGAGCCCATATAACCTCAAGGGCCCGCTAACTGCACGGAGTTAACTCGGCCCAATTCCTTGTTTCCATGGCTGTGAGGGGACAGGCAATCAGAGCAGCGGCCTGGCCCAGCGTGTCCCCAAGCCATCACATGCTCTTCCTCTTTCCGCTGTCTCAGTAGCTTCATCTACGGCTTTTGTCGCTCATTTTATATGCTCTTTTAAGCCGACATAAAATTTTCTCACACCAAGATTGGTGTATAAATTAGAGCCATCAGGATTGCTTGCCATATACATGATATCTGCCTGAGGTCCTTACTGTGCTCATAAGCTCATCCTGACAAACATCAGACAATGGGGATTCCTGATCTTTGGGGTCTCCTCCAACTTATACACTCCCTACTAGGAGACACACTCAAAATATCTGGGTGCTGAAGAGAGAACGGAAACATCGCTCGGAAGCTAAACTATCAAAGAGGCCTCAGGAAGTGAGAATGGTGTCATCCGGAGGCCAGGCCTCGGCACTTCTGACGTACTCCTGCACAAGATAGGCCATGTTATTCAAAGGTGACACAAAACCTAGCTTGTCTGGAATTAGCCTCCATGCAGGGAACACAAACAAAGATACCTGGCCCACACCGGACCAGGTGTTGCATAAGGCCACATCAGAAAGAACGGCAGATAGATGGTCTCATGGTTTTTATTCCAAATTTAACCATCATCTGAGGCCTCTGTTTTTTCCTACCAATGTTCTAGTTGCAGGATAGAGTCCTGGAAACAAAGTCTAGCCATGTAGTTTTAGAAATGAGAAACCATGGCTCAGAGGGAGTGAAGAATTTGGCCCAGAGAGCTGGCCTTGGTTCAGTGACAATCTCTGTGACTTGTCCAAGATTCCTTAGACTGCTGTTTGTAGTACAAAGTTGTGGTCTAAGCCTATGTTAGTGAACAGAACTTTGGGGCCAATAACATGACATCTTTAAAGGTCAAAAACCCAGTATTCACATCAGGCTACCTTCTCTTGGATCATGGGGATGGATGGAGACAGGCTGGCACTCAAAGTGACCCGCACCTATCATGTGACGATAAGGCCAGAGTAACAAAGGAAGTGAACAGAGGACACAGAATCTGAAACACAAAGTAAGACAAGCAAATAGGAGAACACCATTGCCATCTTCTGAGGCTCCTAAAAGACATTAGCTGTGTCCACAGCAGTCCTATGTACTGGTCTCTCTGCGGTTCCCAGAGAAACAGGAAAACCACACACTTGACTGCTACCTGTGGATCGAGACCATGAAGACAAATCTCAGAGATAGCCAGTTCACAGAAAAAAAGACAGAACATTGTCTCAAACCCATCCTCCCCCACCCCCACCTCAGCTTTGCCGCGTGAGCCATCCCTCCAGGGGCCCAGAAAGACCACCTTCACTTATATGCAAGGATTTTTCAGCGACCCATGGCCCAGGAAAGCTGGAGCTGCTGATTCCAGCCAGTGTTCAAGGGGCAAGGACAGCACACAGGAGCCTGCCCTTGCCATCAGCTGCTACATTACGTCAACGCTGATCACTGCAACAGTGTGTTGGGAGACAGAATGACATTCTATTAAAGAAAACATCACACAGCTAAGCCTGCACTTGGCTTTACTGTTTAGCCACATAGCACGTTATCTCTTCTATCCGACCCCCTTCCCATCAGAACCATCGTTCCAAATCTATGTGCCATTCATTGGCTTAGGAGCACATCGTGGTTCGTTTTGCTGAATGGGGCCAAGGTCAGGTAGACAATTTCTCTTTTTTTCCCTAACCTTATAGATGTCTAAATTGTTCCATCTTGTAAAGATAATTGTGTTTGCTTTTATAGTTTAAAGAATTTTGATAAACAAAATGTTTAAAACATTAAAATATTCTTATCCCCAAGATCCAGTTATGCTTACAGATTTATCCCAGAGAAATAAATGACTACGGTATGAAGACTTCAATGCTATCTAATGTGGCAAAGAATTAAGCATGGTCTATACATTTAGCATTAAAACAGTCTACATATTATGGTATGTTAATACAATTGAATGTTATCATAAGTGCAAAGACTCCATAAGTAAGCAGAAAAAAACCCAATACCTCAAAAAATACCGTGTTCAAAAAAAAAAAAAACCTAAAGCACATCAAAATGCATACTAAATATACAAACGAAAGCATTTGTTATATGAGAATGAAATGTATAGGTCATTTAAAAACATTTTGTTTTCTTTAACAAATAAACATAAACTACCTGCGAGCCAGTGTGGTCTATGGGAAATTAATTTTGCTGCAGTTCCAAAGTAAGCTATTGATCAGACTACAAGAATTTACAGGCTTAAGTCGTAAAGGAAAATCCAGTAAAGGGAATGAGAGAGAACCATGGATTAAAAGGCAAAATGTACGTGTGCAGATCAATGAGTGCGGATGTATTTACAACGGTTCTGCGGTGCCTGCCAATTAAAGCTAAAGAATCCCCTGAGAACTCACAAACAAATCCATTTAAATTAGAAGCAATAAGCTTACAGATGCTTTCCCAATTAAAATGCTGTAGCGCCATCATAACCCTCACGCTGCGATTACGGGTTTAATAACAAAGTAAAGTTTCCTAGATGAAGGAAACTTACATTCTCTCTCTCTCTCTCTCTCTCTCTCTCTCTCTCTCTCTCTCTCTCTCTCTCTCTCTCTCTCTCTCTCTCTCTCCCTCTCCAAAGGGTCAGGAGTCAAGCTTTCTTCCCTTTGGTTCTCAGAGCATAAGAATCTTCAGTGTTCTTACAAGAGTCCCAGTCCCAACGGGCGGCCAGGCAAAAGAGAGAGTAGGAGGCCAGCAGTGACCCGCGCCGACAAGAGGCGTGAGTACATGGCTATGTGTTATTTCCCATGCTTCCATCCAAGAACAGGCTGTACGGAGGGAGGCAATGTGTATGAATGCATCCATTATGCGTATCGCCCGTGCCTTATCCCACTCAAGGTCTAACACTGGCTTAGGTCACCTCCCTTGGAGACAATCTGTACCATCGAGTGGGGTGGAGGCTATGAAGAAACTATGAGCTGGCTTCACCTAGGTAGCTTCTCAGGTGTGGCTCACCAGGCACGCCCTAATAACTGGCACTGTTTAAGAACAAGTTTTGGATGCTGCCTATTCCACTGACGTGATGAAAGCCCGAGGGACCGACTCTTCCTGAGTGATGAGCGTGCCCTCCCTCAGGAGAGGCTGCACAGCACTGCCCATCCAGCCCACCCCTGCAAACATCCACCACATCCATCAAAACGCTTTCCAGGACCCTCTTCCCTTCACATGGCCTGAAACAACTGCCTTGTCCCATAGATAACACTGGCCAATAGAGATAAAAGAGGTTTTGGTTGTCGCTCTTGTTCAGTTACTCCCTATTACTTTGTATCCCAGGCTGGTCCTGGACTCACTGGGGTAGTGTTGGCTGGCCTCTCATGCACAATCCTTCTGGCTCTTCTTTCTAAAGGGCTGGATAACAGCTGTGAGGCACCATATCCAACCCCATAGAAGATTTTTAAAAAATCTTTTAGGCCTTTAAGAATATATACAAATGCTGATTTAAAAAAAAAATCATCAAAAAATCCTAAAAAGTCTCTCTGTGTGTATGTTTGTGTGTGCACACATATGTACAGTATAAGGTTGTGTGTGTGTGTGTGTTTGTATGTGTGCGCATGCGCGCACACGTTGGGGTGGGTATACCAGTGTGTGTATGGAAACCAGAGGTAAACATTGTATGTCTTTCACTACCTCTGTTCCCCTTATCTTTTCAGACAGCGGCTCTCACTCAACTTTTTTACAGATTGGCTAGACTAGCTGGCCAGTGAGCTCCAGAGATTTGATTATTTCCAATACCACCCTGCCGGAACACGTGTAAACACGCCTAGCTTTAAAAAAAACAAAAAAAAAAAAAACTTGGATTGGAACTCAAGTCTTCACGCTTGCGCAGCAGGCACTTTGCAGACTAAGCCACCCCCAGGCCCAAGTCACACTTGCTATAATTTTGTAAGTTTTATCCTATCCTGCTAAGATTTCATAGTATCGGATAATCACACAGAGAAATCGCCACATGAGAAACCGCCAGTGTTATGCTTTAGACAGGCAAGGGCAGCAGGCACAGGAGGAAGGGGATGGTTTTAGGGTGCTTCTAGACCAACCTAACGTCACACATCCATTATGCTCCCTTTTCTTTGCCTACTGTCCTTGCCATTGCCCCATAGCCTACCTCTCCTCCATCACAGCAACCTGGGATAACAAGAAAAGTCACAATCTCACAGATCTTAAAGAAAAATGTTTCTAGAGCTCCACCTCTGGGCTGGATGAGCTGACAAGCTGGCTCCCCTAGCCTGGAGCAAATCACAGGTCGTCAGGCATAGGCGGCCAATGCTGGGTCAGTGTGAAAAGCAAGACTGCACAAAAGCCAGCAAGCCTGCGGCAGAGGGGTGCCAGCCGTGAAAGTACCTGTGCCCAAGGAGCTCAGGGCAGAGTTAATCTCAATGCCACTCTAAACGACCCAACAGCATGCAAAGAAACGGGGATGGGGAGGTGGGGGGAACGCCTCGCATGCCGCTCAACTCTGAGACTGTATTTTAAAGGATGACCCATGAAAACTCATGAAATTAGAAGCCAAATGCCAATCAGTTTTCCATGGGCGTCTGAGTGAGACAAACACCTTTAAGTCTCTTCCCTCTTCCTGGGTTTTACAACAACTCCATAGCCAGCCGCATCTCACTCAAACTGTACGGGACACAATCTGCCTTAGAACACGCTATTGGCATTCTTCCTCTTTCTCTCTCTTTCTTCCTCCCTCCCTTCTCTGTCTTCTATCTGCTCTCTCCACAGAAGAACAGCATCAGGCACACAGTAGGGCCTTAATATAGATCTCATGAGTTAATGAACAAGCATTAAGAGCTTGCTAATTCTGGTTCTCATTAACTGCAGTTGTTAGATGGGGCTACAGGCTTATACCTTTAAATTTTACGTCTAAATTTTTTATTTTTGGGGTTTTTCTATGTGTAGCCCTAGCTATCCTAGAACCCACTCTGCAGACCAGGCTAGCCTTGAACTCAGAGATCCACCTGCCTCTGCCCCCCTCCCAAGTGCTGGGATTCAAGGCATGTGCCGCCACCACCACTGGTCTAAAACTCTTATATATATATATATATATATATATTTAAGCTCAAATATTCTAATGCTAATTCTATACAGTTAGTTGAAATGAAAAATAAGAACCAGAGTCTAGCTACTCTCTACTCAAAAGACTCAGAATATATGCCATGTCATATGAGCCCAGCGTTCCCTTCTACCAAGACACATGCGGACCAGCCAGCTTCCCCTAGCGAGACCAAGTCACTCTCCTCCCACGGTTGCCACAACCCATCCCCAAGAGAACAGTGCTCACCAGACAACTGCCCCCTGACAGGAGCACATTTTCATGCCACTCTAGACGCAGCAGCTTTCTGAACTAAGCTGCGTGGTCTCCTCCATCCCTAAGTATTTAGAGCCAACCATCCACAGGGAGAGGGGAGGGGCCAGGTCCTTCCCACGTCTTCTTTCCCCTGACCCTCCCCTCCTCCAGCACCACCAGCATCGACTGTTTCATATTAAATCCTGATTATGTTTTATGTGCGTGTGTGTGCATTTGTACAGAAGAGTGCAGGATCCACAGAGACCACAAGAGGGTATCTACCTTCCTGGCACTGGATTTACATAGGCAGTTGATATGGCAAGCGCTGGAGACCCAACTCTCATTCTCTAGAATGAAGACGTCTTTTTTTTTATCATTTATTTTTTTTATTTTATGTGCATTAGTGTTTTGCCTGCATAAACGTCTGTGTGAGGGCATCAGATGCCCTGGAACTGGAGTCACAGACAGTCGTGAGTGTCATGTGGATGCTGAGAATTGGACTGGGGTCCTCTGGAAGAACAGCCGGTGCTCTCAACCACTGAGCCATCTTCCCAGCCCTGATGCTTCTGCTTTTAAACCCACAATTTCACCATGGCAGGCATTGTATGGGTTTCTTATCAGCCACAGAAAGGTTTGTGGGATCGGTATGTGTAGTAGGAGGCCGCTTGTTTGTTCTCGGCTGCTCAGCCCTGAAATAATCACTCAGAAACTATATTATTTAAATCACTGCTTCGCCAATCACTTAAGTGTATTGCTAGCTAGCTCTTACATCTAGTACTAACCCAATTCCATTATTTTATATTTTACCACAAGGCTCCTGGCCTACCGGCAAGGTTCCAGCTGACAGCTCCCATCTTCCCCCTCTGGTGGCTACAAGGCATCTCTTTGACTCCACCTACTCTCCCTCTCTATGTATATATCTCTTCCAGCCTGTCTATATTCTGTTAAGCCATTGACCAAAAGCAGCTTCTTTATTCATTAACCAATAAAAAGCAACACATGTACAGAAGGACTTCCCACAGGTATGCACATCTAAAATTCTCTTCCTTATCACTCAGAATGGAATGAAGCATCCCTCATAGAACTGAGTTGAGGAATCAACATCGGGGCAAATCCAGTGCTCGGTGGGTAAGAGAAGCCGCTAGAAACACTTTGTTTTGTTTTGTTTTAAAAAAACTTTATTGATTTTTAGTTTATATGTTTGAGTGTTTTGCTTGCATGTGTATGTTCCTGGTACCTGTGGAGCCAGATGAGGGTGTTGGACCCCTAGAATTATAGACAGTTGTAAGCCACCATGTGTTCTGGGACTTGAATGTGCGTCCTCTGCAAGAAGAGCAAATGTCTTAAGCACTGACCCATCTTTCCAACGTCTAAAACCTTTCTCATCACAACACTTTTATTATACACATGTAGCAATATGCTCCTCGGAACATGTAATGTTCACTTGTATAGGAGGACATTCTTGACAAAATCTGTTAGACTCTTTAGCACTGGACCTTAGGGCCAATCACACATCCTGAGACCACTTACACGGTCTGGAGCTCAATTCTCCCCCATTTGCCCTCCTTCCAGTTACTTGTTCTTTATGATCAGAACAACACTTACTGATCCCAAAGCCTTCCTTTAAATTACATACATTTATGGGCTGCCTGCTGCAGATGCAGGGACCCGAACTTCGGTCCTCCGATAGAGCACTGAGAGCTCCGAGCCTTCTCTCCAGCACCTCCCACCTCACATTCTAAACACGACCTGTGTGAGAGCCTGGGTCCCTCTGTGAGATAGTACACACTCTCAGACACCTTCCAGCTCTCCAAACAATCACAAACCAAGAGGAGAACAATCACAGTTCCTTTTCCTTCCTCTTCTGGGGCAGGCACTGTACAAAAGCATCTTCCTGGGAAGGCTCAAGACCCGAGTTTCACATCACAGTGATTCTCCTGAGAGGAACACACGGTCTGACTTCCTTCCAGTTAGCATCTGTCATGATGGACAGCTGTAACTGTCAACTTGACATAACTTAGGACCTCCTGAGCTTCTCAAAAAGGGTCTGTCTGCAATCATTCACCCCGTGGGCCTGTCTGCGGGAGACTGTCTTGATGTTGTGGGAAAGCCCAGTCCAATGTGGGCAGCAGCAATCCCTAGGAAGGAAATCCCGAACTGTGCCAGAGTGGAGCCATAGAACTGAGCACACGCAAGTTTGCATGCACTCGTTTCTCCCTGCCCTCGACTGTGGATGGGATACGACTAGCTAGTAGAAGCTCCTGCCTTTGACTTCCTCACAATGATGGGCTGTAACCTTGAACTGTACCCTGAAATACAGCCCCTTTGGCCCCGTTTCTTTTCTTTTCAGCGTATTTCATCAAAGGAACAGAAATGTATCTATGAGAACATGGGATAAACCCAAGCCTTTCACTTCAGAGCAAGCAAGCAAATTCCTAACCTAAAAAGATGGGCACTCACAGACTCTGTCAACACAGAAGAGATCTTTCGGCATAAAATCTAAAGCTGGTACTGCCAGAAATGGGTGGAGGGATGCTGAAGATATGTTGAGAGTGGGGTGGGGCGTGTGAAGGGCGAGGGAGAGAAGCGCCTAGAATCAGGGATGTGCTTCAGCTGCGCCCTCGCTTAACAATATGAAGTTGAAGCATAAAAATCATGTTGTTTGCATAGCTCAGCTACATGCCTGGAAGGTTCTGCTGGTCATCACATCACATGTATGTTATGTTGCCACCCTGCATGGGAATAAAAAGACTCAGATAAACTTCTCTCCTTTCTCCTCAGACACTTAATTACTCAATGGGATGACCCTGTGTAATAACGAGAGGCATCAACGACCCAGAAGGGAGCAGGTGTTTTATTTTTAAAGGGGGTGGGGCTCTCTTACTGCCCAGGAAAGCACAGCACCCACTGCAGTGAAGTGTTTATCATTCAATCTTAAAAAGTCATCAGCTCTTCGTGTTCCGGCGTGAATGAAACTCAAGGACGCTTTGCTAATAAGTAAAATAAGCAAAGCATTAAGAGGCGAATAGTCTATGACTCTGCCTACGGGAATACCGCAAACAGTCAAACTCATAGACTGACTGGCTGCTGGAGGGAGAAGGGCAGGAGGAGGGGCTTGTGAGCATAGCATTCTTGTCATACATGATGAAAACGAATTCTGATACTGATTGCACAACCACGTCACTGCGTGGCATTAAAAGTGGCCTAGGAGGGCTACGTATATTTTAGCAAGCAAATCTAAAAAAAATATGTAGGGGTGTGTGTGTGTGTGTGTGTGTGAAAGAGAGAAAGAGAAGAGAGAGAGAAGAAAGAGACAAACAGAGAGACAAAGAGAGCGAAATTCTGGGGACAGAGTCTAGGGCCTCTTGTTGAGCTACATCCTCCAATGTTAAAAGTTTTCAAAAAGGTAAGACGTGTGATTTTCTCACCTCAGAAATTCTTTTGGCCTTAGAGATACTCAAGGAGTTAGAAACTGACACAGTGCACGATTGCTATCTGTTTTACTCTTTGCAACACATAACAAAGAGAAAAATACCCCTTCTTAAAAACTACTCATTAAAACACAACTCCCCTCCCTACACACACACACCCTGGAATTTTTGAGACAGGGTTTCTCTGTGTACCCCTAGCCATCCTGGAACTCACTCTGTAGACCAAGCTGGCCTTGAACTCAAAGATCCGCCTGCCTCTACCTCCCAAGAGCTGGAATTAAAGACGTGCGCCACCACTGCCTGTAAAACACAACTCTTATAGAAGATACCTTGGTTCAATAGACTGCCCTCAGCATGGAAGGAGAGTAAGACTAGATATACAGAGGAAAAAAAAAAATACCCCCATGTCTGCAGGCAAATGCAGATCAAACAGACCAAGTACATTGCTCTGAGTGAGGAACTGTATTCACACGTAGATAAGCAGAGAATTTGTAGAAGGATGCACAGCAGATACAACAGGGCATGGCCTTAAAATGCCTGGATATAGTGAAGTTCCTATTCAGATTTTCTTAAATAATCGATAGAAATTATTATTACTATCACATCATTATTATTCCACTGTGCTTAGACCTGAACCAAGAGCTTACGTGGTAGGCATGTATTGACCCACACTTCCAGTTGCAGATAAAGGTTAGAGGCTGTTCTATTTCTGTTCATGAAAAAAATCAAGAAAATAATAGGGGGAGCTGAAGAGATGGCTCTGTAGGAAAGCGTCTGTTTTTCAGCACCCATAACTCACAACCACCTGTAATTCCAGCTCCAGGGGATCTGATATACCCCCCCCACACACACACACATACATGCACATAAATAAAAATAAAATACAGCAAATAATCCTGTTGGGTGTGGTGGTGACAGATGCCTGCATTCATAGTACTTGGGAGACGGAGGCAGAAGAATCGGGAGTTCAAGGTCATCTCAGCTAAATGACAAGTTTGGGGCCAGCCTGAGCTATAGGACACCCTGTCTGGAGAAGAGAATGAAGAAGGAAAGGGAGGGAGAAAGACAGAAGAGAAGTCAATTTTTTTTATGAGAATAAGATACTTTGAAAAGGTACTTTTAGAATTGAAACAGATTGGTGGATTAAAGGCCATGTAAAATTGTGGTTATAAACTAACTAAGATCTTGAGAATAAATGAGAATAGACTCTATGATGAAATATGCCTGAATCCCCAGTATATGAAAGGCTGAGTCAGGAAGATTACAAGTTCAAGGCTAGCCTGGGCTACGCAGGAGACCCCTGTCTCAGAAGAAGTGAAAAAAAGGGTACCCCATATTCACAGATTATAAATCTTAATATTCTGAGATGTAAAACTACCTGAGTCACCAATGAATTCAGCATACTAGCTACAAATAACACCCAAAAAGAAAAAGAAACAGAGCCTTTCGCTCATATGGAGCTGTAAAGGGCCTTAAGCAATCCAAATGATCTGAAAAATACCACAGCATGGACACCTACAGTCCCCACTCGTGGAACTTAGAGTTGTGGGTGGGATATCATGGTGGTGACACAAGGACAGACACACAGAGCAGAGGCTTCGAATGAAGGGCAGAGGCCACTGAACGAGCAAAGGCAGCTTTGTCAACAAACAACGCTGGGAAAACTTACTGTGCGAAAGGGTGGCACTGGGCACAATCCTAGACCACATGAGAAATTAACTCCAAGTGAGTTAGAGATTTCAATATCAAAGGTAAAAGCACAAAATGCGTTAAAAAAATCAGTAAATATGCATAACTTTCTGCAATGGATTCTCAGACACTTGGATTCCACCAAAATCCAACTTTCTTCACAGCAAAGCAATTATGAAGAAAGAAAGAAAGAAAGAAAGAAAGAAAGAAAGAAAGAAAGAAAGAAAGAAAGAAGACAGAGAAATATGTTTGTAATCAGTATCTGATAGGGGCTAGCATCCAGAAAATGCAAAGAATCTCACAACTCAACAATCACAAGACAAATGATCCAACTGAAAAACAGGCAAAGACTTGAACAGACACTCACTCCTCCAAAGAAAATATACAACTGGCCAATGGGCACATGGGGAAAAAAAAATCATTCCACCACAGGCTATACAGAAAAAGAACTCAGTGAGTCACCACTGATAGCCCCACAGGCAGTTATGATGGTTTTAAAAAACTGAGCTGGAAGGATGTGAAGAAATAGGAAACCCCTTCTATGGTAGTAAGGATGAAAACAGTTAACTGCTCGGATCGCCAAACAATTCAAGAGACACAGCACACTTCTAGACACTCAGCCCACAGACACAAGAAACAGTGAGGCACTTGAGCACCTGACTGGTAACAGAAAAAGAAAAGTCGAAAAGAGTAGTAGATAAACATACATACATAATAGTATACACATACGATGGAGTATCATTCATCCCCTAACACAGCTGGTACATACTACGACATGCCTAAACTCTCCCAAAACACACGAACTAAAAGAGGTGAAATACAAAAGATCACACTCGTGTATGATAGCGTTTATGTGAAATGTTCAGAATTAGTGAATCCATAGAGACTAAGGCAGATTCATGACGGCCGGATGCAGGGTGGGCAGGGAAGAGAAAGTGCTGCTTCTGCACCCAGAGCATTCTTTGGTGATGAAGAAAGGCTCTGAAAACAGACGTGGCGGTGGCACATGAATTAATTGTTGCACTATGAAAACTTTATCTTATTAAAAATACAAGTTTGAGAAATAGCGCAAAGGTAAGAATACATCATCGGTGTTGGAGAGGTAGCTCAACCATTAAGAACGCTTGCTGCTCTTCCAAAGAACCTGGGTTTGGTTCCCAGCACCCCTATGGTGCACCTGTAGCTCTGGCATCAGGGGATTCAATAACCTCTTTACGGCCCCCACAGGCACCTGTATACCATGTACCAGATACACAGATAAATAGAATAAATTAAATATACATAAATAAAAATAAACCATTTTATGAAAAGAGACGAAACCGCCAATTCTCTTTTGACAAGTTAGCATGGAAAAGCTGAACAGGAGGACAATGGGAGAGTGGGCCAGCTTACATGAGGACATTATGCGTCTAGCTGCCACTCTGAGCAATATCCTGAAAGAAGGACTATGCTGAGGGGAGAGGAAGCACACTCCAAACCAGGAGTTCTGTAATCCTGGGATACATGTAATCATCATGGGATACATGTAATCATGGGATACATGCCAGGACATAAGTGAGTTCGCTCAGCTGCGGCTGTGTTCTGACTGTTCTTACTCAAGTCTATCTGATGTGGGAGGTCCTTCTGTCTATGTGTTGCTTTTATTGGTTAATGAATAAAGAAACTTCTTTGGACCTATAGCAAGGCAGAACTTAGGTAGGCAGGGAAGGCTGGGCTGAATGCTGGGAGGAAGAAGGGCAGAGTGGGAGAGAAGCCATGGAGCTGCCAGAGTCAGACATGCTGAAACTTTAGCCGGTAAGCCTCAGCCACGTGGCAATACACAGGTTAATAGAGATGGGTTAAATTAAGATGTAAGAGTCGGCCAATAAGAAGCTATAGCTAATGGGCCAAGCAGTGTTTTAAATAATACAGTTTCTGTGTGACTATTTCGGATCTAAGCTAGCTGGGCAGCTGGGAACCAACAAGTGACCCTTCTTACTACATCTATCCAAACTTGATCCAGACATGTGCAACCAAAGAAGCTCCGTGCCCTCCTACCCTTCTGGTAAGAAACTGAAGTCAAGTTGTTACTTCCAGAGTCCCCGCACGGGACCTTGGGTAGGAGATCAAGATGTGGCAGTTTGCTAGAATAATCTTCTGGCCCCTATTTATCAGGTTTTACTTCATCTCCAAAGAGCACAACAGAGAGGGAAAGAAGGTGCTACAGTTTATTCCCAAAGATCATGTCTTGCCGACTGAGCCTAGGTTTCAGGTCTCCGGTCTCCCCAGGAGAGGGGCACACCACAGCACTTATTTTCTGAGAGGTTGGGTAAATTAATTCCTCCTTAATCCTTTGCCAACAGGCACCAACTATTAAAACTTACATATATTTTTTTCGGTCATTTCAATGTGATTAATTATTGTAAGGTAGAAGGATGTCGGGAAGGGGGAAAGAAACTTCAATTTAGGGTATTTTTTTCAAAGCTTCTTTAAATTGTTGCTATAACGAGAAAGGATAATATGAACACCCACACGCCTCCATTCTCTGAATTCCTTCAATGAACACAGCCTGTACCGACCAGAGGGGTGCAATCAAATGGATTTCACGACATGGTAGAGGAAGGGGGATTGGAATGGAATCTGATCCATTCAGATTTTTGTGTTCAGTTTTTAAAACCTTTGCCTCATTTTAAGTGTCATTTAAAACGACAAATGCTGACGGTTGGGAGGAAAAGGAGACTTGGAAGATGTGGTCATTTCTTTCATTTCCAGCCCCTGTGTCCCTTGCAGTTTCCATGGCCTCTGATGGTCACGGGGGTGGGAAGAATTTCTTTTTTCTCAGTGGAAAACAGGCAGCAGTGTTGGCTATGATCACTGTGCACCTTGGATCTGATCTTCCGCACCTTTATAGTAAGACACTAAGGACTGAAGAAGGATATTGCAAGTTTTGCTTTAACAGATATGAAGAATGCTTGAGAGAGGTGTGATCACCGAGAAAGGAATTAAACTCTTGAGTTATTACATGAGATACAACTGTAAATACTCTAACAGCATGAAAAAATGACCAAGGCTATTTTTAAACACTTTTAGAAACTATAGAATCTTCCCCCAATATTTTTGAATATTTTAGGATGTCTACAGTTATGAATTTAAGTTCAGGAAGTGAAAAGCAAATCCCTGGGTTGAGTACCTCATTTCATCTCTTCTTAAAACATCCCACAAAATATAACCAATCTCAGTTAATCAACACTTTAAGGCTTCACAAGAACCTTGGACTCACTTTAATCCTGGGCACACGGCTTCCCACTTTGAAATGAAAACCCCATGTTAAGGTGGAGGATTTAGAGACTTACAAAAGTCAAAAAGAAATCATAACTCCTGCATTTTTAATCATCCATCCTTCTGGTCAATGATTTACCCCACAATTCCCACCAGAAAAATGCAGAAAGTTTTGAGGAACGAGTCATTCTCAATGTAAATCTTCTACCAGCCTCTGTCAATCATGTTGGCCCCTTCCCCCTAGTTAGCCTTTTCCCACTTCTTGCCTGAAAACTACACTACTATTTAATTGCTTGGTGACTTCCCATTTTATTAAGAGGCAGAAAAACATAAAGAGCTAAAACATGGCGATGAGGCCATAGCCGTAAATTGTCCCCTTAAGCAATGAAACTTGCCTCTCCAGTGTGATAAGGTGGGCACTGCGGAAAAGCCCTACAAGTGCAATTCTGCGCAAGTCCACAGCCGCCATCACTTACAGCCAGCCCTGCAGCTCTCAGCGCTGAGTGCCATCGATCAGAGCCAGGCTAGTCAACTGTGTGCTCTCTAGAGCCAGTGTGAAGGGCACAGGCTGGAGTCAACTTTGGTCACCACCCTCGCCCCCACCCCTTTTAGCTTCTGTTCTCCATGGGGTAAGGAAAGCGGAAGAAAAGGGTGGGATGTAGTCAAGGCTAGGCCGGCATGCAGCATATCCAGATCACTGGGTTCCATCTCCCAGTCCTAAAGAGGCACAGGGGACTTGGAAGAAGCCTGGCTATGAAAACATTTATGACCTGACTGCATTCCCCCCTGCCCTCCTGTTTCCCGGGGATATCCAACTATCTTGTCATAATCCGGTGAAAACGGTAGCTCAATTTTCAGCCTCGTGAACTGAGAAGAGTTCACTTCTCTCTCATGCACACACACTGCCCAAATCTCC
>NW_026067895.1:10083267-10130767 GCF_014885135.2 Alexandromys fortis | reverse complement strand
AAAGTAGAAAAAAAATAGCCATTTCTCTAGAGAAATGGTCAAAGTGCATGGACAGAAAAATCTACACAAGAACAAATATGAATGCATCAGAAAAAGCTCGGATGTCCACAAAGCTTCACGCACTTTGTTTTGTTATTGCCTTCAATGCAAGCATGTCTTAGGACATGCGCAGGAGATGGTTCTCTTCTTCCACACGTGGGGCCTGGGGAGGGGACACAGGCCCTCAGGCCTGGCAGCAGAGGTCACCTGCTGAGCCCGCTCATCGGCACCCCATTTTCAAAACGTTTATTTATTTTGTGTGGGGGATGGTGTGTATCGGCACCATGCTGCACACGTGGATATCTAAGGGCACCTTGCGGAAGTCGGTTCTATTCTTCTGCTATGTGAGTCTCAAGGCTGGCTCAGGTCACGAGGCTTGGCAGCTGGTCCCTCTACTCACCGATCCATCTCCCCCGTCCCCTTACTATGTTTTAAATGTGCTTTTCTCCAGTGTTAAGATGGATATGGGAAGAGAGAGATCTCTTACGTAGTACCAGAAGGATTATGAACTCGTTTGGTGTTCCAGGTCACAGAGTGAAAAAGCCTCTTCCTTGATTTTATAGGATGCACACTCTCTACGCAGTTCCCCGTCATACTCCTAACATATCCAAGCTCCCTTCTCCCAACTCTGCTGCCCTCTGCTAGGGAGCATTGGTTTTGTTCTTTCCGTACCAGGACATCTCTGGCCCTGGCTCTCTCCACCCACCACTCTGTGGCTTTATCCTTACACAGAGAACATCAAGAATGAGGATTAAAGATACAAAGACAGAATCTAGAGTGCTTGCCAGCTCTGCCACTGACCATTCCATGACCTGAAGTGAGCAAAACCCTTAATCCTCAAGTTAATTTCCTTCCCTATAAAACCAGGGTAGTAACAGCAGCTCCACCTCCCTGGCCAGTATGCAGAGAGGAACGCGCGCGCGTGTGTGTGCGCGCGCGCGCGCGTGTGTGTGTGTGTGTGTGTGTGTGTGTGTGTGTAAGACCAATGGGAGTTGTAAAGTTACAAGAGCCTGGCTACCCTGTTTCTGCTTTGCCCTCCTCGTACATGACCTCCCTGCATCAACCGAGGCAGGAATGGTGATGTGTGAGCTTCAGCTAATCAGAGCTAATGCTACCAGTATGACACTATCAGGGCTCTCGTTTCTACTGTGATTTACTAATTTAATAACAATCACATTCCATTCAAACCAAGTACAGCCTTTAAAGATTTTCTATTTTGTTTTGTTTCTGTGAGCATGTACTTCTGGAAGACAGCTGCAGCCAACAATTCCTGAGCATGTACCAAGGCAGAACATCCTGAAGAATTTTATAAGGGAGGTCGGGGAAACTGAGGCAGAGTAGCTTCCCTCTGATCTAAAGCCAGGCATCTTACCGGAGATGCCTGCACCTTTATGCACTGTCCTGCAACTCCATCAGTGATGGCAGAAAGAGAGTGTCCAGAATACTGGAGGGAAGAGGATATATATGCAAGAACCTTTGGGATCTCTAAAACCAAGACAAGGTCATTCAAATTGCAATCTTCAAGTGCTGCTGGCCATCATCAGTTACTTCTCTATCCTGAAGCCAAGGAGCTGCATTGGCACAGCCTTCTGCAAACCAGCGAGCAGAGTGTCCCATCAACCCTGGCAAGGTCATGGTGGTAGCGACTCATCCCACAGAAATAATCATACATGTGAATAGCAAAGACTCCCAACAAAGAAGCTTCTAAAATTAGAGAGAGAAAGAAGTGGTGTGTATAGCCAAGGAGAGGGTGGAGAGACTGAACTTTTCACAGTCCTGTAAAAGGGTCTGTTGTTGAATTGTATACAACCGCCTATTGGTAGGGCTTATTAGCTCACTAGCCCAAGTTTACAAGTCACAATTTTCTTGGTTGCAAATGGTGACAAAGGCTCTCACAACATCACTGAGAGTTAATATACTGACAGGTCAGAAAGATGGCTTTGCAGGTAAATGCGGCGCTATTCAAACCCCATGACCTGAGTTCAGTGCCCACAATCCACAGCGGAAGGAGAACCCAGCCCTGAATGTTGTCCTCTGACCTTTGCATGCACACACATGCACACACCATAATAAAGGACAAAAGAAATAATCTCGGTAGGAGTCAATAAATTAAGACCTACCAAGGGGGTTGGTGCAGAGACTGGCACAGGGCAATGCGGTAAATGTCGATCATTCCTAAACCAATCTAGGAAATGAAGCACACATACTACATAAACTGGGAAAATAACTCAGTGAAATGCTAATATCTCTGAAAGTGGGACAATCATTTTCTATTAAACTCCCCGTATTTTTACTTTTGTCTTTGAAAATATTTAAGTATTTCCATTTATTTTAAGTAGCCTTAATAATACTTCTCTTGATCTAATAATTTTTTTTCTAGTATAATCCAGGCTGTGTTTATGGAAATGGAATATTTTATTGATTTAATCTGAGGAGTAATATATTTCACCTCCATTTTTCAGCGTCAAACAGCCTGCTCATATTTCATCCCATAAAAAAATATTTTCTGCACTCTTATACATTTTCAGATTAAGAGTGCTCTGAATGGAATATCAGAACACAAGAACCTATGGGAGGGAATGGATTAATATCCGTAAAAAGTAAAGTTATAGGAGACAAACACAACCACTCTGTGATGACTCTAGGATAAAAAGTAAAACCTTACCTTAATCACGTAAGGTCGGAGGTTACCACAATAAACATTTCAACTCCGCGGACAACTCCCTAGTGGGGTCAGAAGATGGCCATCACTCAGTAGTGCAGTCGTCCATCCAGCTGGGCGGCAATCATTCTGAAAGGGAAGAGAGCTCACTGAGGAACAGATGGCGCAATCCTCTCTCTAGGTTGAGGCTACAGGCAGGGTAGCCAATGACTGGAGTCAGCTATGCATTTCCGAAATCAAACCACTCTTACGTCGATGTACTCTTTCCAAGAAAAGGGCTCTGTCCCTCACCGCCTTTCATCCTTAGTTGTTCTGTGTGGTTGCTAAGACATACATAGGTCAGCTCATGCATCCCACCCATCTATCCGTGGTTTCCTGTCATTTTGTACTCAGACCACTCCTTCATCCACACTCTGAGTGGCGGTTCCCTGGGATAAAAACCTTGGGACTGTCACTCACTCACGCTCTCACCGCTCCCAACTCCAACATCCCTCCGGCACCATCTTTCCTTGAGCCTCCGTTTTAATAACAGTGATTTGGTACCGCTGCCTGCTGCTACATCCATCGGCGTATTGCATGTGCCTACGATTTCTTAACCTGTGGCCTGGACTCTTCCTGTAGATTGCCACCTGTCCACTTTCTTCCTATTACCTGCACAACCTTGAACAGATCGCCCTTGTCCCCGAGCTCTTGGTTTCCTTGACTACACAATCAAGCACCGGTGCCGGCTTTCACACCCTCATTGCTCTAGGAAATCAGAGGTCCCTGGACAGGAATCATGCTCCTGCCATTCTGCAGAACGTAACCAGGTTATGTGTGCTCTGCCAAGTATCTCAGCTTCGCTATGAATAAAATGAGAGCATGCGTCCCAGAAGCTGCTATAAAACAGGAACAGCGCGATCTTTTGTCTCGCTGATCCCACCACAGGTCCTCGACAGCATCAGCCTTTCCCATCCCGCCTTACAGACTGCACCAGCCCTAAGGCTCTCTAGCTTTAAAACTTCTAAACCCCGAGTCCTCTTTTATCCACAGCCCCAGTCTTGAAGATTTGTCTTCTACCAAATATCAACTCCTCTGGGGGCTTTCAGTTCGCCCATGATCTACCATCCACTAACTATGTGCTACCATCCACTAACTATGTGCTACCATCCACTAACTATGTGCTACCAGTTTCTACTCCCTTCTCTTCCAGTGAGACTAATCGACTACCAAAAATACGCACCCTTCCACCCTGCCTGTGTAACCATCAGGTCCCCTTGTGAGGGCACCTTGCTACAGCTTCCAGCCCCAGCAATGCCCACCATCCACCTAACATTACTGTCTAATGTAGCGCTGTGTATCGAGTTTAGATGTCCGGCTGTGCTTATTAAGGTTTTTACTCCAGTGTAGACCGTATTAGTTTTTAATAAGCCAATTCTCTTCTGCGTCAGCTCTGTCAATGCTCTTCAAAGTCAACAGGCCTTTACTAAAAGGGATTTCAAAGTTTTCACCATAAAGACACTGTAAGTGTTTGAGGCGATATATCTGCCTGAACTTAATAATTCACAATGTATATGTGTTTTCAACTATATCGTTAGCCAATTGCGTACAATTTTTGTGTGCCAGGTTCAATCACTAGTGGGTACCAGGTCAAGATACATAAGAATATGGCCCAGAACATTTATAAAAGACACCTAGAGGCAAAGTCAAAGGACACCAATTATAGACTATTCTAAGGCTCGCCTCATGGAGCTAGGAGATGAGTTTTAAGTAAGTCCGACATGTATTAGATCAGGCCAAAGTGAGCATGCTCGAATTTCTAATGGTGTCTCATAACTAAGCTCTCAGCATCACTGAATAACTTGCCATGGGGAAAGATGATGGGTGACTGCAATTTTATCCCAAAGAGGATAGAAAAGGAACTAAAGGAAATAACCTAGACAGGAGAGCCTTATTTGGACAGCAGTTTCAGAGGGCGCAGCATCTGAAACTGGTGGACCAGGAAACAGAGAGAGCTAGCAGGATGCGATTAGGTGTGTGAGGATATACCAGGGATGCACTACTTCCTCCAGCCAGCTCCCAAAATCTCACCACCAGCTGGAGACACTTCAATTCCAAGCTGTCCAACTCTGCTCTGCCAACGCCACTCTGCTTGCCTGGTTTTGTCTCCCTAAGAAATCTCACAGAGACATTCAACACTTTCTGCCGTCAGCTCAGGAAAGCTGGCGTCTAGTCGACTTCTACATTAGTCTCCTGCTTCAGGAACGCGATGGACGGTCACTCACACAGACCACAGACAGGGCGCCGCGACAAGCCGGCAGCACAGTGCTGGGTAATCTATATAGGTAAGGCTCGATTATCTTTAAAGTAACTGTTCTCGTCGTCCAAAATAGTGTTTGTTGTAAACTTGGAGGTGGCAGCGCACGCCTT
This sequence comes from Alexandromys fortis, assembly GCF_014885135.2. Taxonomy (NCBI): domain Eukaryota; kingdom Metazoa; phylum Chordata; class Mammalia; order Rodentia; family Cricetidae; genus Alexandromys; species Alexandromys fortis. Next base: position 10,125,657 of record NW_026067895.1, on the reverse strand, counting down.
TAATCCCAGCCCTTGGAGGCAGAGGCAGGTGGATCTGTGAGTTCCAGGAAACCCTATCTTGAAAAACAAAAACAAAAAATAGTGTTTATTCTCAGCAATAAGTTTAGAAAATTCAAGAGATAAAGCTTTTTAAGTGCCATTAGCCTCTCACTGAATCTTCTCCCACTTTGGTATGTATGCAAGGCCAATTTATAGACCTAACACACAAACAGGAATATTCTGGCATTATTTGTGACTGGATTTTCCCATTTATTTGAAAAAAAAAAAAGCACTGTCATTTAATAGTTTCCTACATTTTTATTTTAATGGCTGTATGGGATTTTTAAAACCCCTTGGGCTCACTGAGATAGTTTCTAAGCTTTGACTATAAACCAATGCTGAACACCATCCATGATTTTTCCGGGAAACGTCACAGGCTAATCATGTAGAACGTAAGGAGCTGACGCCGTGAAAAGCCACACATAAGAACGTCAAATGCCATGGCGCACAGCAATGCCACTGCCCCACATCCCTCTACTGCTTGGGTAGTAGTTTATTTAATATTATAGTCTAGAGACACTTCAAACTCAGTGTGCTCATGAAGCTGAACGCGTTACCATCTTAGACTTCTTGTTCACGCCCTTGGTTTATTTTTTCTACCCGAGTGTTCTCCTTGTGGATTTACACTATCTCACGATATCAAGGGCATTTATCTGCTTGCTACCCTGACTATACATTGACTGGGAAAGCAAAGTCTAGGGAAGCTCCTGAGTCTCAGAAAGGACCCTGGGGTGGGGGTCTTGCGTCTTGCATGTTGAAAGACACTGATTTGCCTTCGCCTTGCTGATCATTTCCTCGCTTATGCTTTTCCAGAAGAGGAACATCGAGGTAAGTTCATGAGTCAACGCAACCCTCATAGAGACAAATGAACAAACAAGATCGCCCCCACTTACTAAGCAACAGGTGCCTACTCTTCCAACCCTTTAGGAGGCGATTAGGTGGGCACTAGCATTCCTCTTTTATGGACAAACACACAGGACAGCGAGAGATACTTGGTTCTACATATAAACCATGTAGGGATGGGATGATGGCTTACTAAGTGCTTGCTACACACGCACAAGGACCTGAGTTCAGATCCCCGGCACCTATGTAAAAGCAAGGCGTGACAGCCACATGTTTGGAATCCTAGTGCTTTAGGGGTGAGGTGAAGGCACATGGATCCCTGGTATCTATGACCAGACTGTCTGGCTACAATGGTAAAGCTCTGGGTTCAATAACATAGTATGCTTTAAAAAGGAGTTTGGAACAATAAAAGACAAGGGACATTGACCTCTAGACTCTATTATAGGTGCATACACAGGCATGCTTGCACGCACACACACCAAGCCATACCCTGCTTCTTAAGACTGTGGTTTTGGTTTCTTAGCTGTAATCCCAGAAGCCAAGTCGATTCTTTTAGCCAACTTCAAACATCTAGCTCCGTCCATTCTCTTGAGCTTCTCTATCTAGTAAACTCAGTCCTGAGCAAACTTACTTTTCTCCCTATATTTTTCTCGATATTGCAGGGTCATTCTGATAACACATAAAACGTTAAGTATTTTTAGCCGGGAACCAAGGCTACTCTATCAGCCTCTACAAACTCAGCCTCGACAAACTCAACAGCAAATGCTTTCCTTTCTTCCAAAGTCCTTCAGTGGTTTATGGGTTAGCGGCAGCCATAGTAACAGTACACACCTAAACCCTTCTTTTGTCAAAGGTGAAGCGCACTGTGCTCTATAAATATTTTATGCACAGTCCGTCCCATGCTGCAACTCTAGATGCCAAGGGCTTCAGGGAACTCTCTGGCAAACACTGTTTCTATCCATGCCGGGTGTGGGCTTCATCATCCTGTAGGTGCCCTCCCCACTTAGACCTAATTATCTGCCCCAAATGCCTGCTCGTTCTTTACTGTATTAGCTGTGCTGTGGGCAAGGAAGAAGGGTCTGAAGTAAGGACAAAAGGAGGCAGCTGATAACTAAACATGACCCCACTCACAGCTCTCTACTGAGGCCCGGGGGCAAAAGTTCATGGCTGTGTGACCCTGGAAGATAGGTTTTTATCAGAGAATATTAGTGGAACCAAATGACTCATTGTCAGAAAGGGAAAACACATACTTGGATTAATTTAGCGATGATTCAAAAACAGTGCTATAAGTTTGAAGGTTAGTGTACAATAGAAAGTTGCAAATCGGCTTTGGGAAGCCTAATGTCTTCAATTCCTCTGCCACCTGATAGCAGCTACAGGCCCACGCATCTCAGGAGCCATGAGCAGGGACAGCTGGCATCCCCACAGTGTGGATGCAGCCACAGATGCTATGGAAAAGCCGTGACTAGGTGACCTGAGGAAGCGCGGCTTATAGACCGCCCGGCAGCACCCAGCCCTGAGGTAGCTCAGCACTGACTTGAGGGCAGGAAGCTTTCTTAGTGTTTAAATTCTAGTTGTATATAGATAGCTCTGGCTTTCCAGATTCAGGGAGGCTACCACAGCCAGCAGAGCCATGTCTAGCCTCTGGCTGCACCCACAGGAGAGTGGGAGCCCCAGGAGAAAGCCCAGATACTGAACTTATACTTGTGTGGCCTGAAAAGTGGTCCAAAAGTGGCAGGGACCAGCATCAACACAGGACCCAAAGGCCTGACTGACACTGTGACATGCTATCAGGTCTGAAAGCTTAACACAACTTGTCTTGGGGTTTCTACTGCTGTGATGAGACACCATGACCACAGCAACCCTTATGAAGGAAAACATTTAACGGGCTGGTTAACATTTTGAAGACTTAATCCAATATCCTCATGGTGGGAAGCACGGCTGACGTGGTGCTGGAGAAGGAGCTGAGAGTTCTACGTTTGGAATTCGTAAACACGTTTCAAAGAACCTTAAATTACCAATTAAAAGACAAAGACAAACTTATTTTTAAAAGCAGGATTCAATTATCTGCAGTCTCCAAGAAACACTCTTCACTAGCAAGCTAGATGCAGAGGGAAAAGATGGAAGCCAATCGGCCAAGGAAGCCGAAACATGAAAAAAGTTGGGAGGATTTGGATCTCTGACAAAGTAGAACGCACACCAAAATTAGAGGAGATTTTAAAAGATTTTCCTACGTATTAGTGGAAAATTCATTGCAAAGATAAAATTGTAAACATACACGTGCTGAAGACTGGGGCTTCCAATCCCATACTAATAGTCCTAAAAATCAATTCGGCCTGTCTCAGCCGGGCGGTGGTGACGCACACCTTTAATCTCAGCACTCGGGAGGCAGAAGCAGGTGGATCTGTGAGTTCGAATCTAGCCTGGTCTACAGAGCGAGTTCCAGGACAGCCAGGGCTACACAGAGTAACCTAGGGGGTTGAGTGGGGGTGTGGGAATAGTACATCCTTAGATAAGTCATTGAAACTAAAATCAGCAAAGAAACTTCAGAGTTAAGATCAAAGGGACTTAATAAGGTACCTACAGAATAGCTCATGTATTAGGCAACAAAAAATTCTTCTCTGCAGCCCAATGGACCATCCCTAAAACAGACTATATTCTAGACCACAAGACAGTCTTAACAAATACAAAAGAATCCAAATAATTCCTGTATCTTATCAGATCACAGGAAACTAAAAGGCAGACGTGAATAGCAAGAGAAACTTCAAAAACCAAGCAAATGCACATTCTAGGCACAGGACTACTCTATGACCATTAAAAATGTTTAAGAGTTGTGCTTAAAGCCGGGTGGTGGTGGCGCACGCCTTTAATCCCAGCACTTGGGAGGCAGAGGCAGGCGGATCTCTGTGAGTTCGAGACCAGCCTGGTCTACAAGAGCTAGTTCCAGAACAGGCTCCAAAACCACAGAGAAACCCTGTCTCGAAAAACAAAAAAAAAAAAAAAAAACCCTAAAAAAAAAAAAAAAAAAAAAAAAAAAAAAAAAAAAAAAAAAAGAGTTGTGCTTAAAACAATACTTCTCAAATATTAGCAGGGTTTGTTAAATTGGTTGCTCCCATCTCAGAACTTCTGACTCAAGAGGATTGGGATGGAGCCTGTGAACTGTGTTCCTCCAGCATCCCCAGATGATGCCGCTTGCGGTCCAAAGAGCACATTTTAGAGAAGCGGAAGACGCAAGCTCTCTGGCAGATGATGCACAGTTAGTGTTGACTGTCTAGAGATCCCTTCAAACTCTGCACACCAGAGCACTTGCTACCTGGCAGGCAAAGGATGTTAATGGCTTACAAGATAAGGCCCCACAGTCCGAAATAAAATCAGTTTCAGGAGAAGTGCCAAGTTTATCTGGAAGCTTCCCGTATCTGAGTCGAGCCAGCATGTGCAGACTCTGAGTCACATTATCTCCCCCAGGGACCCTAAGCACCTAAGCAGAAAGCCAACACAGACATGGGGGCTGGACCTGAGAATGACAGACAGCTCCATGAAGAGGAACTGCAACAACACACTGGACACAACGAACCAAGGGCAGCAGAGCGGAGGTAACTCAGCAGGCTCTTATGAACTCCCTGGCATCCCTCTGCACCTCCTAAGACTACCTTTGTGGCCCTGGTAAGGCTGTCTATGGCAGTCCCCAACAGAGGTTGCTTCCACTGCTGATGGCATGGAGAACCCAGAGAAGTCTCTATCACCAGGGCAGACCTCGACAACGAAACTGATGCAGTGATTAAAAGGATGCTTCCGGCCTGTGGCTCTCAATCTTTACCCTATCAGAAGTATTCAGCGACACCTGAGAACGTTAGCTTGCCAAAAACCTCCCTGACACAGCCTGGTCCAGAGATCACAGCAGAGAACCACTCATTAAGCCATAGTTCACATCACTGTCACTTGCCTGTTACCTAAGCACCAGTTCTGATAGTGACCATATTAATACACACACAGAAATCCCTCACTAGGAATATGGCTTTTGTCACCACTATGTGGCAGACCTCAGGCATGCACTAAACAGACTTCATGTCCTTCCTTTTGACATGTGTAATGGACACTTATCTCCAGACTGTTATAAATCCTCCACTACTATGCCAATTTAAAGATGTTACTTAGTATCCGAAACTGCTTCTTCTCTTAGAATATTTTTCCTGGTTTAATTGAAATACATTATGACATTTAAAACAGGATCCAGAACTCCTCCCTTGAAAAACAATATGTGGGATAAAGATGCAGGAGCTTTTTATTTCTTTTTTTCTTTTTTATATTGTCAACTAAAGCTTTGTGAATGGGAGCCTTCTTAAAAAAGAAATCACAATCTGAAGCTGTATCTCAGTGTTTTCATTTTTTCCCCTCATAAACAAACAAGCTCTGTTTGCGATATGGTACAGTCAATAATACAGGTTTCAAATAAAACACCCACCCACAGACATCATGTGTGTGCGCGCGCACACACACACACACACACACACACACCCGCCACGCACGCTCGACCTTCAATAAAGCATTACAAACCTAAGGAAACTCACATGTTGCTCATCTTGGAAATGTATAAATATCCTACTTCAATCCAGAGGGAAAGGGTGGGAGGTGGGGCCAGGGCTCGGCTGCTGCCCCGCTCATGGGACCTGCAGTATTGACTAACAGAACCTCTGCACAGGGCAAGCGTTGATCTTCCGGCAGACACCTGTCCCTTCAAACCCACACCCACGCCCACCCTCATGCTCCTTAGTGTTTAGGGAAGGTTACAAAGGACAAGCTTCTGCCTTTCCCAAGAGCTCAGGGGCATAAGGTGAGCCTTCCAAGTCTTTGAAGCCAGAGAACAAAGACCATGTGACAGGCAGGGCATCTCTGTGATTTTATGGGCTAAGACACCTTTCCCCCATGAAAGACAAATCCAGATTGCCCTGGCACACACCCTGGAAGCACTGAGCCATGGGGGATGGGCCAGCCCACTAGCCCCCTCCCTGGCTCCTCCAAACACCTTCTGTTTTCTGTCCTCAGCCTTTAATTAAAGTTAGCTGCAGTTACAGAAACAAGAGGTTCATTGTTCTCGCAAGTCAACCCATCTCAAAAGCGCACCTTTCCAAACTGCGCTCCTCTGTGAGACGGGAAAACTGACCTTCCAACTTCAGCCACTTTCCTTTTTAATTGTGTGTGTGTGTGTGTGTGTGTGTAAGTGACTGCAAGCATGTGTGTGTAACACACATAAATACCTGGTGCTCATGGATGCAAGAAGACACATCAGACTCCCTGGAACTGGAGTCACAGATGGTTGTGAGCCGGGGACAGAAGCCAGATCCTCTCTCTGCATGATCGACTGCTCAACCACTGAGCCATCTCTCCAGGCACCTATTAGCCACTTTTACTACAATGATATATGAGACAGGGCTTCTCTGTGTAGCCCTGGTTGTCCTGGAACCTGCTCTGTAGACCAGGCTGGCCTCCAGTTCAGATATATCCACCTGCCTCTACCTCCCAAGTGCTAGGATTAAAGGCATGTGCCACTACCACCTAGCGACAAAGTATCATTTTAATTTTTATTAAATTGAATACACATGGGTATTTTGCTTACTTGTATGTTTGGGCATCATGTGCAAGCAGTGCCTCTGAAAGCCAGAAGAGGGCACCAGATCCCCAGACACTGGCGTTACAGAGGACTGTGAATCAATCACCAGGTGAGTGCTGGGAACCAAAGCCAGGTCCTCTGCAAGAGCAGCCAGCGCCTTTAACCCTTATCACATTATCTTGCATTCTTCAGTGAGAGGGTTCTGTGGAGGTGAGGTGAACTCCGGAAGCACGCTCAAGCACGCTCACGACATAACATCAGACCCACACCTTCCTGAACCCCGAGAGCCAGTGACTAAAATCCACACCAGTTCTCATTTATCAAGCTTCCTAGAAGAAAAGGGGATTTCCTTTTAAAAATCAAACTCCCCGGGATTAACAGATATATGGCTGCAAGGTTTGAAGAGACTGCCATGAATACAAAAGCAAGTCCTGCTGAGTGACCCTGGCAGCCAGCCTTTCCGTCCTATTTCAGCATGAGACCGTAGCTCTGGGACTCCTCGCTATAAAACTGGAAAATACCAAGTCATTTTCCCAGAAATAGCAGGTACTCATGCAACAAACACATTAACATTTTAAACTTTCCTGCTAAAATGCACATGCCTTAACACATTTATTTCAGTCACTATTACTGAGATGTATTGGTGGAAGCAAACACCAACTTCTTGGTTTCAACTTGTTTTAAACTGAACTACTCCATCGGGCTGGTGTGGCTGTGCATATCTGTAATCTTGGTAATCAGGAGGCAAAAGTTAGGTAGCCAGGAGCTTGAGGTCAGCCTAGTCCACATAGGTAAGGAACTGCCTCAAAAGGACAATCAACCAAAAGACAGAAGTAGATATCGTCGCAAAAAACGCCTGCCCACAGGGAAGCTGGACAGAATGTAGGAAACTTAAGACTTGATCTATGAAATATGAAACGAAGGAGCTGAATTCTGTTCACCAAATACCTAATTCCCCTATACATCAATATTTCTCTCTGGATAATTTATCTATTGCCTTTAAACAAAATATGTTGCTTTAAATGAAGAGGACACTGCTCACTCTGTGTGTTTAAGATTCTCAGCTGAGACCCTGAATGCCAACTATATTCCTGGTATTTTTTCTAAAAAGCCAAATGGGGCTGAAGAATTGGCTCAGAGCACTCGTTGCTATGGCAGAGGATCTGGCTTCAGTTCCAAACACCCACACAGTGGCTCACAACCATCTGTAATTCCAGTTCCTAGGGATATATCACCTTCTTCTGACCTCACATGTAATTGGTACACATACATACATACATACAAACATAGATGCAGGCAAAACACTCATACACATAAATAACAAAATTGTTTAAAGCAAAATTAGGCAACTATCTGACTGTGACATATATAAGATTATATGTGCCTAGAATCCACACAGTGGGTCATGGCCATTATTATCTTTTTTGTTTAAATGTGTTTATTTTCTGTGCTGATGACCAAACCCACAGCCGCACATATACTAGGCAAGCACTCTACCACTCTGCCTCCCCAGCTCAAACTTGTTCATTAAAAAAAAAAACAATAACAACAACAACAACAACAAAAACTTTGGCTTGCAAAATGGCTTAGCAGGTGAAAAGATTTGTAATACAAGGCTGATGTATCAAGTTCCATCCAGGAACAGAGGGTAGAAGGGGAAAAAGAAAAAACTCCTAAACGGTTTTCTCTGACCTCTGCAGTCATGGTACACATACCTGTACCCATTCTTATTTCATTTTATATTTTCATTTTAAAATGAGGCATGGTTACATCCCTTGCCTATTAAATAGAAAAACACCCACTTGGCTCTATAATGTGATCTCTTTTGCTAAATCTTAACAATGAAATGAAAATGAAATTTATGCCCTGGCAGTGCTGAAGCATTCATGGGCAGCCTGTATATGGCAGCTCTGTTGAACTTGTCCATATTAGGGTTTCATGATCTAAGTTGATGAGGATGACTGACCAATTCTCTTCTTCAAGAGGGCACCAGATCTCATTACAGATGGTTCTGAGCCACCATGTGGTGGCTGGGAATTGAACTCAGGACCTTTAAAAGGACAGGCTGTGAATATTCCTCACTCCGGCTGTGAATCCCCTTGTTTTCTGAGGGTAGGTGCTGAGACTCTCATGTAATAAGAGACCAACCGTTGAATGAGTCTAGCAAGGAACACTGCTAGAGAAACAGTAACTTCTGCCTTAGTACAACCTCCAGCAACTGTCAACAACTTCCAGCAACTGTCAACAACCTCTAGCAATCGTCAACAACCTCATCAACAACCCCCAGCAACCGTCAACAACCTCCCTAAAGAAGGTTTGCTCTGCCATTGACAGGATTGTATAACATATCACAGTATGCCTTGAGAACAAGACCTGTTGGGTAGAGAACACACAATACTTGTCACACACAATTTACCATGCTGTTGATCCTGGATGGAGCCCTTCTCCTCAGCTGGACTGTGCCCAGGGAGATGGGTACCATTTTGTGGAGGTGCAAATTGGTGATTGACAGTTAATTGATTTAACAAGACACACCCACCATCCTTGGTAGTTACAGTTTGAGTTTCTTTGTTTTCTTTTCTGAGACAAAGTTTCTCTGTGTAACACTGACTGTCCTGGAACCTGTTCCATGGACCATGCTGGCTTCCAACTCAGAGATCCACCTGCCTCTGTCTCTCAAGTGTTGGGATTAAAGACCTTAGAATAGTTACAGTTTTTTTTTCCTTACTGTTTGTAACTTCTGCTGGGTGGTGGTGGGGTGTTAATGCTTATTTAAAAAGTATTTACAAAGAAATGCACTTGTTGCTTACTTCATTATTGTAACAAAAAGTCAGAAAAAATATTAGACAAACATATAAAAAGTTGATAAAGTCTAACAAAGAACTATGGAAATGGGCTTTCAAGCTAATAAATTCACATTTAAAATCAACATAATTTGCTACTGTGTGTGTGTGTGTGTGTGTGTGTGTGTGTGTGTGTGTACAATCTAAGTTAATGGAGGCAGGTGATTTTAGAAAGGAAAGTGGTCTCCAGCCCTGAATTTCCATAATAAATGGTGTTAAACAGATGCATCCAGATTTTATTAAAAGAATTAAATCCAGCCCTGCCTGTCAGGGTGATGAAAGTCCTTTAACAGATGAACCGCTTGGTAAAAAGCCCCTGGGGACCCAGTCTAGGTCACAGGTTAGGTTTCTGGGGACCACATCTTGATTTCTTTTCCCTGGATTGGATAGGGCATCCATCAGCTGGGCCTCTGGGCAGCCAGACAGCACAACTTGACCTCAAAGCTCTTCCGCTAGGAGTCGAGGCTTCATGTTCAGTTTGTAGTCAAGACGTTTTTTAATCCCCTACAGTCACGAAAATGTTATTTGGGATTAAAAAAAGCAAGACTAAGCCATCTTTATATTAATTTGTTTTCAAATGTACACAAATATAAATCGTACTAGAGCATAGATTGAAGAGCTCCATAAACTCTTGCAAGCAACCATGACAGATCACACTCCAAGCACAAATTAGGACAAAGCCGTGACAGGAGTGACAGGCATTTGCACAAATGAGTCCCAACCACAGGAAAAGCAAAATCTTCTAAATAATTACTGATTTAAAGAAACAAAAATCCAGTTTCATGGTTAGTATTATGGAAATACAGAACGGTTTAGCGCAAAGAAAGTACAGAATTAAAGAACACCTCCCAGTGATCAGTGACCAGGAGAACAAAGGGAGACACAAGCCTTGAGAGATTAAAGAGAACCACCTGCCCAAATAGCAAATAACCAATTTGTTTGAAAAAAGGTCACAATGAATACGTGCACTGAACAATTACAAAACAACAGCAACAAAAACAGAAATAACAATTTTAACAGCTTCTCAGAAATTTCACCCAAGGTAAATAGTTACAGTGAGACAGGATGCAAGGAGGAGCCAAGGAGCCATTTCAGGAGCATCTCAGCTCTGTGAGTCGAGTAGACACCAGGAAAGGAAAGAAGGTCTTGGAAGAGGGGCAGGGACAGCGCTGGGTCAGAAGCCACACCCTATGGAAAGAGACACTGCACCAAGGGTCTCTCTCCTCAAACTGAGAGGCTGGTCCCAGATAAAGAGGACAGTTAGGAGAGCCACAGGAGCCGCTCCCTGGAGGAAAACGAGCACCCACACATTTCAGCGGTGGGAGAGGAGAGCAAACAGCTTTAAAATGAACCCATTTAGTAAAATGTATCAAGTCTTCAATATGGTTTCAATTTTGTTTGGGTTTTGTTAGCCACCTCACTCTGTAGCCCAGGCTGACCTTGAACACTCAGTAATCCTCTTGCCTCAGCCTCCCAGCTGATGAGATTAAAGGCCAGAGCGACCACGTCTGGTGTACGATTTATTTTAATGTTACTTCTGGCCCTATAATTTTGCACCTATAAACACACAGTAAGGAAATAATAAAATACATCTAAGATGTCTTGGATGTTTTAAAACACGTCCAAGATGTCTGCTCTGTTGGTGAAGTGCTTGGCGCTTAAGCGTGGGGACCTGAATCCGACTCCCCCGCAACTAGTGTAAAAGAGCCGAACACCATGCCAAGAGCATGCCTGTAAACATGTTGCCGGGAGGCAGAGACACAAGATCTGTAGGCTTCCCTAGTCGGCTGGTCTAGCCGAGTTGGTGAGCTCTAGGTGCACAGTGATAGACAGACACCAAGATAGACCTGTTCATGTGTGACAGTCAGCCCAATGGCTTCAGCCACTGATTTATCTTGACAAGGACCAAGTTTTCAGTGATTCTTCAACTACTGTGCAGACATTACACATTTATGAAAAGTTTAAGATGGAAAATAAGTTTATTTAAGTTGAAAACTAGGTAGGAAGTTAAAAAACAAAAACAAACAAACAAGTGACCGTGGAATTTAAATGGTTTCACCTTTCATTTGAAGTCTACCTGGGAAGGCTTTATTTTTTTTTCTTTTACATCAACTTATTTATTTGGGAGCCAGGATGAACGCCAAAGCCTATGAAAGTCAGAAGACACTCAGGAGCCAAACCTTTCCACGCCTGACTGAGTAGTCTGCAGCTATAGACAAATGACAGGGTCTCTGGTAGCCCAGGCTGTGCAGCCCAGGATGGCCTTGAACACGGATCTCCTGCTTCTAACTCACTGCTGGGATTACAGGCACGAGTCCCTATGCTCAATTTAACTCTTGAATGATTTTTTTCTCTCCCTAAGATGGGAACCCAAGACAGTTAAAACTAACTCCAGGTTTAATACCATGCCTACGTAATTTTACAAGTTTCCCTAGTAAAAGAAAGTTTGGCAGGTGGACTCAGACGTTTCTCCAGGTAACCAAGAAGCTTTACCGGGAACCAATTCGGCATCAAACCTCCATGAAGAAGAGACCTATAGAAGTTCCACTTCCAGAAGAAAACATATCCATGAAGAGCAGGTTTCACACTCCGACCTGGCTTCATTTTCACTGTGCTTCCCAGCTAAGAGATGCTTCAAAAGCATCAGTTGCTGGGTGCGATAGACCAGAAGGGACTTGGAAGAAGAGATAGGCTTTGTAGAGAAACCTTTTAAGGCATCTAGGGGCACAGAGCTAGATGGGAGCGACAGTCAGTCACACTCACCTCCCCATTGTCAGGGTTCCGGGCGACATTCTAAAGTCGGGGTGCTACCATTTTCTCACCTGCAGCCACAAGCCAGTGAAGGCGGGTGGGCATGAAGGCTCTGTATATAGTGAGTAGTCTCCAGTTATTAAAATTACAAAAAGGTTGCCTAGCCACTCTTTCTGGTCTTCACAAGGGTCCTAGGTGTAGGACCCAGCCACGACAAGCTTACTAGAGGCCTGAGTCTCAGTAGTTTTCCCTGAGGCAATACCTGGTTGCAAGAAAGACCACAAACTGAGACTACCCAGGCACCACCCAGGAACAGACCAGCCAAAGGAAATTCCTAACGTTCCAACCATTGTAGATAGGATCACCTGCCAGCACACGCCCATCGCTTTTCACCGGGACACCCCTAGACAAATGCCACCCAATCAGGACTGAACCAGTTACCCCAAACCCTGCTCGTGTAACTTTCCTGGGTTTTGCCTTTAAATAGTACTCTCTAGAAGGGTAGGCTGCCCCCTCTCCCTGCTGTGCTGCCGACGTTCCTGCCGGCTTGAACTTGTGTACAAGAACAAATCTTGCTTTTATATTTCAGTGAGTCAGTCTCTCTGGTGGTCTTTTGGGGTCCCCAGTGGGGACTGGGCATAACAATAGGCAACAGAGAGGAAGGCAGGCTTTGTTCCCTTTTCTCGGGGTACTCTGTGTAATGGGAAGGTCGGTCACTGCCCAGTTTCCCCAGACTCCTCCACACTGAAGGCGCAGCCACATTTGCGCTACACAGTGATCCATCCCCCTTGAACCTGTGTGGATGAGAATGAACTCACTGGGAGAAGCCAAAGTAATGTTGTTGATGGGCTCGTGTGAGCGTATCCGACAAGGTCAGGTGAGCTTAGACCATCAGCTCTCACCTGCCAGGAATTTGGGTGAGGAAGCAGAGGGAAGCAGCACCGAGCACGGGGGGCCATCTTCTGAAAGTGTGTGAGGAGATGAAAGAGGGGTCCACCAGGGGCAAAGCTGGGTGCAAGCTCAAATTCTAGGACTGCCAAACTGTTGGACTGAGCAGAAGGTGGAGCACCGCACGCCTTTTTGGTAGAATCTGATATTAACGAAGCCAACCTGGCTCCCGGGACACTTAAAACACCGCCTTTTCCACATCCTTGTGTTATCAGTGTATTCTAGTTTAATTTCTGTTGCTGTAAGAAGCATTCTGACCAAAACAACTGAGGTATGGAAATAATTTACTGTCTTACACTTCTAGGTCACTCACTGGTCATCACAGAGGGAGGTCTTGACAAAAACTCAAAACAGGAACTCTGCTCTCAAACTCGAGCTCCTCCAGCTTGCACCTGCCCAGGGATGGTACCACCCACAGTGTGCTAGGTCACCCTACGTCAATTAACTATTAAGACACCCACCCCCACCAGCTCAGCCATGCCCACAGGCTCATCTGATCAGTCTCTTTTTGCAACCAAGGCTTTTCTCTCCCATGACACTAGGTTGTGGTAAGTGGACAATTAAAGCTAATTAGGGCACAGGACAACTATGTGTACTTCATGCTGCTAACATGAAACAATCAGACCATGAACCTCCATGTACACAGGCATGTGTGGATCACTTGTGCAAACTGTCTAGATTGAGGGCGTGGCTCAGACTGCTTTGTTGAAGGTAAAGGTATAATAATTTTTAGTACACTTATTCATATCCATTCTTCCCCCTCCCCACGTGTGTGTGGTGGGGAGGAAAACCCACCTTCTCTCCTTCCACCATGTGAGCCCCAGAAACTGAACACAGGCCGCCAGGCATGGCAGTGCACTTCTTTGCCTGCTGGGCCACCTCCGGGACTCTCAAAATGTTTTTATACTTAGAGCTGACACAGAAACTGCATTTTCTATCACACTGAGTGACGGGGTTAGGACACTTGCCAAGAATCATGACAAAGACCCTGTGGCTCATGGGCCACAATGTGTAACAGAGAAGAGCAACATCTGTGACTCTTCCCTGGAGCCCAGCAATGGTCTCTTAGCGCCTATGTGAGCCCTGCCATGGGGCTCTTACACCATTTTCCAGCAACAACATTCCCACTGCTGGAGCATACTGCTGGGCCAGTGGCCCCTAAGCAGCGCTGGAATATACTGCACTTGTTCGATTTCTTCTTAGAGGGGCCATCGTCTAAGAAAGCAGGCACAAATACAACTACATTGAATTTCTTCGGTGCTTTTTTCACCCAAAGGCCAGGGATAAGAAATGAATTATTCTATTCTTGTTGATATATATACACATAATAATCATACTGTCCTAAACTCATCGAGTACTTACTTGAGAAGTGGACTCACAGGCTTCTCTCTTGGGCTGCATCTTCTGAGTGGTAGTGAGAGAAGGACCCTCCAGAAGAAAACCTCTACTTCTATTCTCAAGCAACAATGCAGAGAACTGACACAATGTCACTCAGCTACACAAAGGCTCCTCAGACGTTCCAGTGAGAGGAGCACTCGTTATTACAGACCACACACAATGCACAAAGGGCGGAGACACAGAGTTGCCATATCGGGAACAAAGGGACACTGACTTCCTAGCACATCAGAGTGTGACAGATGAAATGAAACAAAATTTCTTCCCCCCCTCCCCCCTTCGAGACAGGGTTTCTATGTGTAGCTTTGGAACCTATCCTGGAACTCACTCTGTAGACCAGGCTTCCTCGAACTCAGAGATGCTCCTGCCTCTGTCTCCTGGGTGCTGGTGGGATTAAAAGCATGTGCCACCACTGCCCGGCCAAAAATCATTTTTGATAAGGGTGAGTAAATCAATTCTGACACAAAAGTGCATTCCATTGCTCTGAGAGATTGCACACAACGGAGTCACAGGTCACAGGCCTAGATCTATCGTAAGAAAAAAAAAGCAAAAATCATTATGTAAACAGATTAAAATCATCTTGAGAACACCAGCTGAAATCAACCAGCCTCTGTATCCCCATTTTAAATCAAAGAATAAAAGGGTTAATCCCATAAAGAATACAAGTATTTTTTCAAGTAGGAAAAAAAGCAGATTTATTGTTTCATGTCGTGAGGAGCTGACTTTGCAAACTCAGTTTTAAAGAAGGGGCTTTATCTTAAGCCATATAATAGGGGGGGGGGTGGAATCTCAGCTCCAGATATGTGCTGCCATAGCAGAAATCTGAACAGATACCCTAAAAACGGCCAATTAAGAAGACAGGGAACAGGGCCATAAAATTTAACAAGGTCCAGATGTTCGTGGGAGGCATCCCGTCCTTGAAGATACCTTGTCTACGCAGGCTAAGCCTGGGGGCTGCCGGGATCAAACATCAGCAAAATGATCCTGAACTTATGCCTGATTCCAGTCTCCCTGGTAGCAAAGCTTTACTCAGTTCTGGGACTGTATAGTAATGCAACTGATTTATTTCATACAAGACTGACATACATACACACCTTTAATCTCAGCACTCAGGAGGCAGAGGCAGGTGGATCTCTGACTTCAAGACCAGCCTGGTCTACAAAGCGAGTCCCAGAACAGACAGGGCTACACAGAGAAACCCTGTCTCAAAAACAAACAAACAAGCAAGCAAACCCCTGATTTCTATAAACAATGCAACAGGTAAATAAATAGCCAGATAAGGTGGTCTCGTCTCTAGTCCCAGCACCCGGAATGTGGAGGTAGGAGACTTCTTAGGTCAGGTCATCCATCTCCTTAGCAAGTTCAAGGCCAGCCTGGGCTACAGGAGACCCTGTCTCAACTAAAACCGGAAATTAACTAATGAGTTAAGAAAGACTGAATGGTTAACCACTGTGTGACTGCCCCTGTGCCTCTCTGTGCTGGTTGATGTCCACAGAGCTCTTCGGATGCAGCAATCTCCTGCACTATTTTTCTAAGGACCGATGGTTTTGGATGCATGTAAGTGTTTTGTCTATACGCCTGTTCAACATTTGCATGCAATAACAGTAGAGGCCAGAAGAGAGTTCCAGGATTCCACGGAATTGAATTTACAGACTGCTATGAGCAGCTGCATGGGTGGTGGGAATCTAAACATGTCTCTACTGATAGATCTTAATTAGATACAAACTCCTACCATGCCATCTCTGACTTGGGGTACCAGGCTTAACAAATTCTTTCATACCAGGCTTAACAAATTCTTTCATACCACTGGCATGAAATACCCAGAGCCAGAAGTAAGAACAAAAGAACTAACTTCAACCTGCATTCCATTTATGGGAATCTGACCATGTTCTTCATCAAAGACCACATTGCCCAAACTAAGATTCCTTGCCACTTGGATGAAATTCCCTGGGACTGGCATTATACAGTTGACTGTGAGCTGCCACAAGGGTGCGGGGAATCTAACCTGGATCCTCTAGAATAGTAACCAGTTCTCTTAACCTTAAAGTTACCTCTTTATCCCCAAAGATAGATTTAGTAAGAGTACATTCATACAAATGACATTCAAGAGATTTATAAACATGAGAAGATATATGGGCTCAATCAAATGAAAAAAGGAACTGCTAATATTAATGATATAGATGTTTATGTATATATGCACAGGAAAACCATTGTGTTAATAAAAAGAGAGGGCATGTGTTCTCTCTCTCTCTCTCTCTCTCTCTCTCTCTCTCTAATTTTGTTTTTTGTGTAGCCCTAGCTGTCCTGGAACCCACCCTGTACATCACACTAGCCTCAAACTCAGAGATCCACCTGCCTCTGCCTCCCGAGGGCTGGGATTAAAGACGTGCGCCACCACTGCCCGGCTTAAAATTCATTTTTCAATAGCTACCAGCAACAATCCCCCACCTTACAGTCTATTTCCTCCACTGTTGCTCAAGGAGCCTTTACATTTTTCTGACATGACACTTGTATACACGGATGCAAATACAGGCAGCGTGGATCACATATGAATGAGAAACATGTGCTAGGATCCAAGAACTCCATTTTAGAATCTATTATTACAAAAAAATGAAGGTTTATTTTTATTTCATGTGTATGAGTGCTTTTTGTGTTCTCCTCACATGCACCTAGTGCCCAGAGACCAGAAGACACAGGATCCCCTCCCTGCCAATGGAAGTTTCAGGTTGAGCCACCATGTCTGGGCTGGGAATCGATCCCAGGTCCTCTGCAAGCATGGAGCCATCTCTCCAGCCCTCTACGATTAAATCTTACAGCAAAAGTAAGCTGTCTCTTAACCTTTAAGAACTTCCTTTACATAGCTGATTAACATAACCGCAATATCATGATCAAACCTAAGAAAACTTATAATTTCTATTGACAGCCACCCCGCACAGGAATTTCAAAAGCCTAGAAGAGGTCCCCGCTCCCCAGCAGAGTGACTAAGACTGTGCCTGAGACTCATGCAGAAAAGCACCACAGAGCTCAGAAAAATAACAGTTCACTCAACCAGAAGAATTAAGTTGGAGAACTGCCCTCAAGAAAGAGAAAAATAAAAAGCCCTCAAACTATTCAGAATAACTCAAAGCAGGGCAAGAACCAGGACTCCAAAGAGACTGAAAGTGGAGAACGAGAGGAACTGGGTAAGTGTCTGGATTATCTTAATGGCACCAAGGATCGAACGAGAAAACTCACACTTCAGATCAGCGGTCTTCCCCAATCCTTGCCCACTGGAATGTGCAGATTCAGCTGGACACTCTCGTCAGCATGGACAAGAACCAGGGATACTGTCTTCAGAATGCTGTACCCTCCAGCCTGGAGTTGACAGACGTGAACCAACCACCATGCTCAGCTTTTACCTGGGTGCCAGGGCTCCGACCTCAGGTCCTATGTTTGCCTGCCAGTCACTGCATTAACTGAGCTATCTCCCTCGCTCCTTTTGCTTCACTAGAGCTTGCTACACAACCAGGGATGAACTCCCGCCCCCTCCATCTCTGCCACCCAAGTGTTGAGATTCCGGACACCCAGTTTCATAGGGTGCTAGGGATCAAACCTAGGGCTTCACGCATGCTAGGTTAACACTTTACCAACTGAGCCACACACGACAGCCTCCCGTTCTCCAATCTGACATTTATTATCAAAAGTAATTTCAGATTCCCTCTCGTCCATAAAACACGAGCTTTGAAAGTGCTTCTGTATTCACTAATATTTGTCTTTCCACCAAGCTCAACCCAAATAGGATCTGGAAAAACTGTAGAGCTGTGACCTGCCTCCTCCACCAACTTCACAGTAACATTTTGATTAGAGTGCTGTTGTCTTAAGACTAGTTGTCTTCAGTACAGCTCTGCAAAACACTCTAACGGTTTTCGCATGACCAGTGATATTTGTGTACACACACAATTAATGACGGTATTGGAGCATCAGGAAGGTTAAAAGCTCTTTCAATTCTAAAGTAGAAGGGGCTGTTGGTATCTTCATTACCACCCAACGATAACTTCAGCATTTCAAAGGAATTTTTCTCTAATTGTATTTTGAGAAGCACTTGGCTTTTTTTGTTTTGTTTTTAAACCGCTTACAAACTGGGAACCCACAGATCCTATCAAATCCAGAACTTCTCATGCTGGTACAAGTCTGGACACATCATATCTGAAGGAATTCCTTAAGGCTTACTTGCAGCAGCCTCGGTGATTTCAGCTATCCGGCTACTTCTCAGTGACTGCAAGGAGGGAGGGAGGGAGGGGGAAACTGGTCCAGCTCTTGTGGCCAAAACACCCCAAATGAAGCACGGCCACACATGCCCCTCTGCCCCCTGAGTAAGCTAAGCAGATGTTATCAAAATGCACAGGGTGTAGGGTGTGTGCTGCCTGCTTCTGTGTCAGGCGCCATCAAGTGTAAGAGGGTGGGGTGGACATTTCTACTCCCTACCTAACAGCGGTGCTGGCTCCACGCGGGCTCCGTGGAGTCCTTGCCTCCGTGGAGTCCTTGCCTCACCCCCACCCCTTGCTACTGGTTACAAATGTAGCTAGAATTGGGTAAGGGCTTTCTCTGGGATTCAGGACTGGATCATATTTCATTAGCACTGATACTGTCCAGAAGCCCTGTCTCACTCCTAACCAGTGGTGCTCAGAGTGTGTGCCCCGGAACACCAGCACCAGCACCAGCAGCCTTACCTGCAGCGGCGGTTAGTCATGCTGGCACAGTGTTAACCGAGCAAGTCTGGGAGAGCTAGTGAGTCACTCCCAGGCATGTCTGAGAGTCTACTTCTGCAGAAGACCTGCATGAGCTTGGAGAAGGGATTGAGAAGACTTCACTCAACATCGCGGATGGGCATCCAAACCACAACAGAAATGGAGGAAAGGCAAATCACTTCTTACCTCAAACCCTGATGCTCTGGCTAGTTTTACGTCAACACTGCCACAAGGTAGTCATTTGGGGGAAAGGACTCTCAATTGAGAAAATGCCTCTGTCGACTGCTTGAAGGCAAGTCTGAGGGGCATGTTGTCCATTAGTGGTTGACAAGGGAGGGCCCAGCTCAGTGTGTTAGGGGCAGGAGCAGTCCTAGAGGATGCAGGAAATCAGGCTGAGTTAGCCAAGCAGCTGTGGAGCACGCCTTAATTCCCAGCACTTGAGTAGCAGAGGCAGGCCAGTCTCCCTGTTTGAGGCCAGCCTGGTCTACAAAGCAAGTTCCAGGACAGTCAGGACTACACAGAGAAACCCTGTCTGGAGAAAAGAAAAGAGGGGGGAAAAAGGAGAAGAAAGGTGGAGAAAAAGAAGGAAAAAGAAGTACAAGGAAAATGACAAGAAAGCAGACTGAGCAAGCCACAGAGAACAGAGCAGGAAAGCCACACTCCTCCGTGGCCGCCGCTTCAGTTCCTGCCCTGACTTCTCTTTATGATGGACTGAGATGTGGAAGTAGAAGCAAAATAAACCCTTTCCTCCCTGAGTTATTTTTGGTCACGGTGTTTGATCATTGCAATAGAAATACAACCAGGGCACTTTCTTTCTCCTGACTTCGACATCAGGACTCATGGTCCTGAGACCTTCAGACTCTGCTCAAGTCACACACGAGAGGCTCCCCTGGAGCTTGGAGTCATTCCCGGCTCTCCCCCTTACACACGAGGGATCTTGGGACTTCCTGGCCTCCCCAGTCACATGAGCCAAGTCCTCCTTTCATATCTATAGGTAGACAAACCAAGATTCAACACCTAGGAGTTTCTCAGGAATGCCAGCTCTCAGGACAGACACAAAAAATGCTAGACTGGACTCCGAAACGCCAAACTTTATACCTTGGTCCTCCAGAAAACTCAGATGGGCACAGAAATCTGAGGGTGCCCTCTAGGAAAGATGTATTTAGAGGGATCATTCCCTTGGATTGCCATGGTATTTGGGTTTAATTTGCGTTTTTTTTTTTTTGATTTTCTAATATTCCTTTAAAAGTAAAATCAAATAAAAGGAAGGTTTGAATTTATCAAAAGTGGCAAAGAATAATGTAAAATTTAGCAGCTGGGTTTCTTTTTTCCCTCACTTGGGCTCTGGAATTTAGTTCTCCATAGAGTTTTAGAAGGGCATATCTCTGCTGACATTTATTTGCCATCCCATCACAGACTCAGCATCAGGATAATTAATACCCAATGCTGGCCTAGAAACAGCTGAGGTCTCTGTTTCATCCAGGCCCAGCCGGGGACTCCGGGAAAACTCAGTCTCTGCAACCTCCACATGTAGACGAAAACATCACACAGCCCTCAGCACGGAGAAGTCATGAGATCCAAAGGGTGTTTAGTATACTGTCACTGTGTTCCAAGGACTATAGAAACTGAGACAGGGTGATAAATGTTCTCAACTCAGAAAAGGAAGGGGAAGAGGAAAGGAAGGAGGGGTGAGGAGGAAATGAGAGAAAAGGAACCTTGGGAGAATCGGCAAAGAAGCACACTGCCCTGCACCAAGGTAGGCCTCCAGATTCAACAACATTTGTCAACAGCTTAGCTCGGGTTTAAATGCTTCTGAACACACCCGAGTCCACAAAAGACAAGGGTCATAAGCATCATGAGAAAACACCTCCTAAGAGCTTCTTTAAAGATCCTTAAACTGCCCTGAGGGGGAAGCCAGGGCTGACACAGGCCTGACAGCGCGGCCAAGGATGTGTCTGGAAAAAATTTTTTTTAACTGTGTAGCTCAGGCTGGCCTCGAACTCGTGATCTTCCTGCCTCTGCCTCCTTCAGCAAATCCTACCGTTGTGTGCCACCACAACCAGCCTGGAAATTTTTGTTTTTTAAATTACATTTTGGCTGAAGTCAGAGGCAGGCAACATTCTAAATTTCTTTGAGTTCATTTAGTGAGTCTTTCCCTGCCTTTTTGTGGCTAACATTACAATGCTTTATATTACAATTAAAAGAGCTAAGTGCTATGTATAAAGAAGTCATTTAAGGATCTTTGTACTGGGATGCTGGGAGTGGTGGCGCACGCCTTTAATCCCAACACAGAGGCAGAGGCAAGCAGATCTCTTAGGGTTTGAGGCCAGCCTGGTCTATATACTGAGATCCTGTTTCAAAAGAATAAAGCAAAAAAGCTTAAATATAAACTGGTTGATAAAAGCATCATTGCCAAATAGTTCTTCCAATGCTGAGGAAAGAGGTGTGATCAGATCTGGGTGGAGTCCTAGGCTGGTCTTTCACCTGGTGGCTCACCTGACATCAGTCCTTGGCTTCCTAAAGAATCCTTCTCCTTTCTTCCCTCCTGTCCATTCGCCCATAGCAATCACGTGACAGTCCCCTTCCTACTCCAATCCTCAGGTGTCCAGTCACCTCTCAGGAATGCTGGCCTGGTCTAAGCTAGGTTATGGTCTCTCATTACAGGCTCCCTTTACTTATTGCCGGTTAGTAACTTTGTTTAGTGTTTGTGTGTCTGCGCTAGAAGCCGCATGCCGGCTGGCACCATGCCTGTCCTTGGCTGTGTTTCTAACACAAGCTCAGGGTCTGGTGCCCAAAAGAGTGAACTTTCAAAAGCCCTCTGGACATTGTCTTCCCAAGCAGGAGTGGTCAGCTAACTTCAAATGAAAGGTGAGCATGGATTTTTAGACTCACCAAAGTCAGAATGAAGCTTCCAACAATTGGTCTGGTTTCCAGAAGAATAAAGAAAAAGACCATCAAATGTGAGCCTTTGTCATTTAAATGACCCGCTGACTTCAGGTTAAAGGTTCTAGGTTGGAGAGGTGACTCAGCAGAAAAGAGCACTTTTGTGTTCTCGAAGAGGATTGGAGTCCTGTTCCCAGCACACACATGGTGGCTAACAACCACTTAAATCCAGTTCCAGGGAATCTGGCACTCTGGGACACCAGGCATGCACAAGGTCCACAGTCACGCATGCAGGCAAATTCTCATACACAAATAACTAACTCTTTAAAATCCTTTGAATAGAACACAATAACCTAGCATACAGAATCTGATCCTACACCTCATCATGTAAGATGCTGTACCTCCCAGACAGACTGGGAGTAGGGTCACACTATGTAGCCCTGGCTAGTCTCGATGTTGATATGGATATCAGGCTAATCTTGGATTCAGGGAGATCCATCTGCCTCTGCCTCCCTGGTGCTTAGATTGTCATGTATCGTTCACCTTTTCATACTTAGAAAGTTCCCTGGGGTGGAAGAGTAGCCATTTGGGATCCTCGCCATCTTGGTTTCCCTGAGGCACACACTCGTGTTACCCAGGTATGCCATCCCTCCTTGTCCTGACACATGGTTGAGCTGGGCACTGCCATCCCTCCTTGCCCTGTTCATACATTTCCAAGGATTCACTCATGGCTTTCTCCTGTGTCACATGTCTCTTTCCTGATTGTCCCTTATGCTGTCCTGGACTCAACTCTCAAGATGGGTGATACTTGGGAGACTGGACTGGGCAAAGACTCCTAAAGGAGGCATCCAGGAGACATTACTCTGGGAGTCTGGGAAAAGGAGAAGGAAGGTTAAATAAAGTAAAACTGCAGGCAATGCAGAGAAAGAATGGGGGCGGGGAATAGGGTAGAAAATGAAATAGGGTGTCAGGCAGTGGTTGCACACACAGGCAAAACTCTTGAGTTTTAGGCCAGCTGGTCTACAGACTGAGTTCTAGGACAGCCAGGGCTACACAGAGAAACAGAAAAACCTTGTCTCAAAAAAAGAGAGAAAGAAAGAGGGGGGGGGAGGAAGAAAGGAAGGAAAGAAGGAACGAAGGAAGGGAAAAAGAGAGAGAGAGACTAAAATGGAGTCAGGAGGGAGGGAAACCGTGGGGCCTTTATTCCTAACCCACCTATTCCCAGCTCTCCTTCCGCCAGCCAGAGCTGCTTCCGCCCCCCCCCCCCCTTGGTGAGTCTGGGCTTTTGCAGAAGGTGGTTTATTTGTTCCTGCTGCCTAAACTCAAAGGATGACTTGTTTAAGATATGCAATCAGACTCACTTGCGGTTGTGGGAGAAAGGAGTGGAGAAACGTTATTAAATGACAGGTTCAGTTATTTTGTAATAAACATCTTAACAGCTTTCATTAAAAAAAAACAGAGATGGAAGCTTCTGCTTAGAATTACTAACATCTAAAACAATACAGAAAATTACAGCTGTCACCAATGAAAACTGTTAATCCCAGCTGTTATGTTTGTGTGTGCGCCGCGCGCATGCACGTGCCCACATGTTTTCCAATGCGCACTCTTGGCAACTCTGAATATCTTGCATCCCATTTGATGGTATCAGGACTGCTAACATTCCACACACATGAAAGCAAGTCCTTGATTTCAACAGCCTCAGAGTTACTCGACAAAAAAAGACTAAAATCCACCACGTAAGTCTTCCCCAATGGAAGATCTACTTTCCTGTTTCCCGAGGGACCTTTCTGACCGGGCTGCTTTGTGTGCGCCGCCCCAGCCCCAATTACGCATTCTACCCTCTGGAGGATGGGAGATGAAAGCAGCCCCAGGAAGAACCAGGCTGGCTTCCTCCACACAATAGCCAGCCACCTGCACAGGGATTTAGTCCCCCACTTCCTAGTTCCTATGTCCTGGATCAGGGCTGCCTGGAGTCCAGAGAACAAAGGAGCCAGGTGGCTGGAGCAGAGGGAGGATGGGGGCTCTTCATTGTCACACGCCCCCAGTGCAGCCTGCGGATTGAGGAAGCCAGGTTGCTGCCACCTCAAACTGTGTGTTGAGCCAGCTGTTAGAGCAAGAATAGGGAAAAGAAAATGAGTCATTCTTAAACACTTCCCAGACAGGCTCTCTACGCCAGCAGGATTCTCAACCTGTGGGTCGTGACCCCTTTGCGGGCAGGGTGGGGAGTGTTCAAATGACCCTTTCACGGGGGCTACACATTATATCTTCAAATTACAATTCATAACAGTAGCAAAATTACGGTTATGAAGTAGTCATAAAAATAATTTGATGGTTGGGGGGCACCACCACATGAGGTCGCAGCATTAGGAAGGTTGGGAACCACTCGCTGCTTGAGGAAGGGAAACGTCTCACCGTGAGAGCCCCTCTTGAAATACTGTGACCTTTCCTGCAATGGCTTAGTTTCATTCTGGCCTAAAAAGCTCCTCATTTACGAGCTGGGAGTGACGGGCTGGAAAGATGGCTCAGCGGTTAAGAGCAATGACTGCTCTTCCAGCTCACAACTGTCTGTAACTCCAGTTCCAGGGGACCCAACGCCCGTGGCAAAACACCAATGTACATAAGATGAAGGGGGGAAAAAAGAGCCAACCCCAGTACTCAAGAGGCTGAGGCAGGAGGATTGAAAATGCTGAAGACTAGCCTATGCTAGATATAGAAAGTCCAAACTAAAAAAAAAAAAAAAAAAAAAAGTGCAAGTAATTTTAGATAAATTAAGTCATCCATGAGCATGAGACTCCATCATTCGAAGCTAAATACTCTGCCCAAAGGGCAGTCTGATGCTGGGAGGCTGGGGGCGGGGGCGGGGGGTGGCTTAGATTGGCAGCTGGCATGCATTCACGTCCAGTCCAGGATCTTACAGAGAGCTCTGATGAGCTATTCCCTAGTTTCTAGACTGCTTCATAATAATAGACCAAGAAGAAATATCAAAGAAGGACAAAGGAAAAAAAATGAAACCAGAAACCGGTTAAGTTGAAAATTCACACATATCCCTTATTTTCCAGTGGAAGTAATAACAAGAAAGACATTTCCTTTGAATTTTTAAAGGGATTAAAAGAAGGATATTAGCTTCATATTATCACATCTATAATTTGATGTGCAACACAGTTCTTCAGCCAGGTTATAAAACTCCTTTTGCTACACTACTTACACTTACTTTCCCTTACTTTGTATGTTTATCACATAAAGATAAGATGATCAATATAAAAGTTTTAAAATCCTGATAAGAAAAAGTCCAACAGCACGTGAAATATTATATGTCACTAGCAAGCTGGTTTCTTTCTAAAGATGCCTTAAGATATATTTAAAAACAAAACAAAACAAAACAAAAAAAACAATGAGGTAATGTGATCCATAAAAAGACTCACAGGGGCAGAAATCAAAGTTGTAAGCAGGAAGGCTGAAAAGGCCTTTGCCAAAATTCAAACACCTTCATGCGGAAAAAGCCCTAAAGAATCCCTGCTAAGTGCTGGGATTAAAGGCATGCACACCACTGCCCAGCCATCCCTATTTTTATCACATCCTTATTTTTCCTATGCAACTACATACGTGTGAAAATACACGACAAGATTAGTGGATTTTTCTTCCTGTCTGGGAACTGTACCACAGCACCTTTGGCATCTAGGCAAAACAGAACCACTGAGTTCTAGTTGAGCACTTTGTGTATTTTCACTTTGAGTCAGGTCTTAAATTGCCTAGGCAGGCCTTGAGCTGACAATCCTCCTGCCTCAGCCTCCCAAGCAGTGAGAACTACAGGCTTGTGCCAGCCAGCAGGCTCAGCTTCCCTGTTGGATTCTGTCACATAACTTAGGAAGACTATTTTGTAAATAAGTATTGGCTCCTCTGTGTTCTCTTCTCATACATTCAAGTATTCCTGCTGTTGACTGCTACAAATAGACCAGGGAAGCACGCAGCGACAGCTACACCAGCCACTGAGGGCGAAAAGGTCGTCAGTATCAAGTTCACCTACAGCAAGTTAGACAAAGAGGGATTCTCATGTTAAGTAGCTGCTCGTAGGAACACTCTCTTAGGTTAATAACAAAACAGAAACCAAGGCAGGGCTGGAATCATTTCCCTAGACAGTCTTCTATTAGCTACCCAAAAATGAGAAAAACCCTTTTTGGCCACTTTCACAAGTTTTTCATAATATAGCTGGCAATGGCTATTGATACCATTTGTGTCCATAATAGTATAATTATACGGGGTTTTTAAATATATGTAAGAAGATTTGGTCAAATTAAAAAGCATGATAAATAGTTTTCTTAAATGCCGAAAAAAAACCCCATATTCTAGCACCGATACAAATTTCACATTATGGAAATGAGGGAGAGGTAGAGATAGAGAGATAGTTATCCACAGTCCTGACTAAAAGCACACATGCACAAGCTGATCTGGGTGCTTTTTGTTTGCTTACACGGACAGATAACCAAGTGTATATACTGTGGCTAAATGTACAGGCACAGTCACACATCCATATCTAATTAACAGGCGGCCGACCTCTCAGAGTGGTCCTATTTGTGGTGCCGGCACATACCATCCACTCAACTTTTTAAGAACACACCACATTGTCACTTGCTATGTTTCACTTGCTATGCACTAGATCTCTTGATAACTTACTCCTCCTAAGTGCAATTAGCTGCCTTCCAGAATTTTAACATGACCAGCCATTGCTGGAAAATTGACTTTGCATCAATATCCTGCCCCAAACCTGCTCTCCACCAGGTTTCCTTCCACAATAGGAATTGATTCACTACAAGTAGGTGAGCATCCCATGGAGTTATGGACCAAGGCTGTCATCACTTATTGGTGTTCCCCATTTGGGAGAGAAGACTGGCATCAGCCCTACTTTTAAACGATAGAGAAAACAATTTAATAGAAAAAGACCTAAAGCATCTCTACAGACAGTAATTAGAAGGAGCGGACCCACTACCAATGCCTAATTCACAACCAATATCATCAGTAGTTCATTTTAATCAGCTCTCTAGCATGGGTTTTAAATTAAACACACTGTTTCCCAACACACACATTCTATCTTGTATACTTTGCCAAACGGCAACATTTAAACTCGTTTACTTTCTTTCAAAGAGTTTAGATTTATACACTGTTGCACTAAAAACCACCCCTCACAGCACCCAGCACACTCACCCAGGACTCTCCAAATAGGTTCTGCAAATCCAACTCCTTCCCCATTGACCGAGAGTGGCAAGGTACTTGCTTGACCATTTGCAAGACACTGTTAGCCTCGGGTTGAAGGGGCTCACAAAATTTAACCCTCAACCGTTCGTATCAAATGGAACAGTATCTTCAACTGTGCAGCCAGGGCGTTTGGACTGCCATTTGAGAAGGCTGAAAAAGGACACCAGGAGGGTGAGTTGCTAATTAATTCTTCTCCGTCCTGTCAGCCCCAAATATTTCCAACACAACAGAGCTGGTGGGAACACAGTTTTGTCATTGTTGAGATAACGACTTGATTTGCTCCCAAAATGCGAGGAAGGCTGCTGCTAGTCTACCTGGTGAGAACCAGTCAGACCCTGTTCTCAGAGCCAGAAGCAAGGCTGCGTGGAAGTCCAAGAATATTCCCTGTTGCTTTCCAAGACTGGCAGTCGAGGGGAGCTGACTAGCAGTGAAGGGGCCACACACTAAGGCTTGTCAACCTCTCAGTGAATTATGGGTTGCTCTTAATTAGCCAAAGCAACGTTTCTGAGTTGCCAAAATAGAAGTTGCTGACCCATGTTATTAAAATGCAAATGTCGGACAAAGTGCCTGGAGAGAGGAATGCAGACCCAGGGATTACCTTCCATTCTGTACACGTGGGTGTGGAAGGCTGCGGGAGACTCAACAGTGAGGAACCTGAGGACCAAGAGACACATAGGTTGGGAACACTACCGCACAGGTGGGGTTGGGCGGTTGGCGTGGAGACAACTGCCACAGTCCAAAAAGATTTGGGCCACTGTTCTCAGGGATGCCTCCAGACACCTTCCTCACTCCCCCCCCCCCCTTTTGGGTTTTTGGAGACAGCTGCCCCCGAGCGCTGGGATTGAAGGTGTGCACCACCACCGACAGCTCACAACCAAATCTTAATGAGGTTCCTCATTACCTCATTAGACCTCACTAGCATTTGCACAAATGCTGTTTGGGGCAAGATTAGTGTCCTGATTTTGTGTAGTGTTGTGTGTTTAAGAGGAGCAGTTTGCAAACTGAACAAGGGCACCCTGCTATGGTGGCATGTAGGAGAGGAAGTTCCATCCACGGTGTCCACTCACCAAGATATGCACCCAAAACTGTGTCTATCTGAAAGGGCACATTCCCCCTGGTCCGCATCAGGCCCCCCGCTAGGCCAGAGAAAGTACTGTGTTTGCATAGTGTTCCTGACTCTCCGTTTGGGACCGACCAGGCAGGCAATCATCCAATTACTGCAATGGTTCTTGTTGCCAAATCCAGCAGAAATTAATTCTCACTGCTCCGCGGAATCTGACCCTAGCAACTGCTGCCTCCTGGAAAGGCACCCTCTCCGCTTGTTCTGCCCTCCCTGCTCCCAGCCTCCACTTCATTTGCAGGCTATTGCTTGGGCATTAGCCTCAGCTTTCTCTTGTCCCTCCACCCTAACCAGGTGGTCATTGCCATCATCTGTGTAAGGAGCCATAGAGCTCAATTCCTTATCCTTTAGCCCCCCCCCACACACACACACAATCTGTACATAAATGACCTCATTGTCCCCCACCAACGTCCCAGGATTTCTCTTACTGAGCAACAGAGTGATCTCAAGAAACCTGAGCCAGCACTGGCCTTGACTTTTCCTACCCATTCTGACTCTCCAGTCTTTTCTCCAGCTAAGCCTGAGCCAGGGCTAGCTTCGCACTAACCGGTTATAATCCTGGGGCTCTGTTCTCAGACCTTGCTCACATACTCACACTGGAGACATTTCCTCTGACCCACTACTTGCTGTCATATCACACACCAAACCAAAACTCTTCAAGATTTCCCACCACCCTCCCACAGAATTGCCTCGATGATCTAGACCCACCCATTATCCTATGCACACCCAACTCTATACTCTCCAGTGTGATGTCTCAAACTTAGTTCTCCCTGGTCGGACCAGAGCATGCTCCACAGAGCATGGGCCTATGCCCATCAGGTTAGCCCCACCTTCCCCAGCACATTTCCTCTCTGACTTTCTCTCTGGATTGTTCCCACAGTTAGGTGTCTATACAGGGTTGAGCTTCTCCCATCAGAACACTGACTCTGCGTACTGGCCTGTTTCCCCAAGTACACAAACTCCGTTTCTATTAGCTAAAAACTAACCTCAGCCTCACTTATTCTACACACACTGGCTTGTCTCTTCATGAACTGCTGACCTCAAATCTGCTGTGACTCATTACTGCCAATGAACATAGAAAGTACAAGTCTATAGGATACCCTCTCTGTACCAGAGTCATAGCCAAATCTAAGTTACAAGACGCAGGACTGCCCTCAAGGAATATACCAAGGCAGGTGGGCACTTGCCACCCAGCTTGACAACCCTGGGATACACAAAGTGGAGGGTGAAAATGGACTCCATAGTCAGCACTATGTGCAGGCACACACACATACACACCATTCCAGGCCAGAATAGCACACTTAAAAGTTGACTATACACATCATGATCATCTTGTAGAAGTGATTAAGCTCAGGAAATAATTCAAAGGCTTCAGGAAGTCCCTGAAGCTGACCAAATTCACTAGTCCTTTCCCTCCCCAGAATATATAAGCTATAACAACTGTTGAGAGACATTCTCAGACGAGCTAAGTTGCCTAAAAGAGGCTCAGACCAACAGAGCCATCAGCGGAGCTGACTGAAGGAAGCTGAGACCAACTGAACCACATAGGAAGGACACTCTCTGTCCTTTTGAGCTTCCTGCAGGTTGTACAGTGTGCCCCAGGTTTCCATCTTTGCTGATCTGCCAGGCATGCTCTGGTGGGCTTTGGTGGTACAACTGTTTTTTAGTTATCTATTCCTGTGAATAACCCCAGTAAGCTCACTGGCTCACCAAACTAGACTTTGGCGGTATCCTTACTTTGGTCTGTCATTAGTTCCCTATCTGGCAGTAGATGTTTGTTCTTGTCTCTCAAGGAATAGTGTCACACAAGAGTATTCCATGCTGTAAAATCAGCATGGGATACATTATGAACTATCCAAAACAGATATTAAGAAAATTACTCATGTATAATACCATCAGAAAAGAATAAAGAACTTAACCTTGTCTCAAAAACAAAAAAGAAAGAAGGGGAAAATCCTTTAGGAACAAATTAAGGCAAGAAGAAATCTGTAGACAAAACAGTACAAAATATTTATTAAAAAACATTAAAAGCATACAAATAAGTAGAAAGATACATGTATGGATGGATCAGAATACAGCTAAAATGACAATATCATCTAAGCAACCTAGAGATTCAACACAATCCCTATCAAAATGCCAGTGACATAGACAGGCATAGTGGTGCACACTTTTAATCCTAGAACTGGGGAGAGGAGGCAGGTGGATTTCTCAGTTTGAGGCCAGCCTGATTTACAGAGAGTTACAGGATAGCCAGGACTACACAGAGAAATCATGTATACAAAAAATAAAATAAATAAATAAATAAAGAGCCTGTGACATTTTTCAAAGAAATAGAAATAAGTAACAAAAACAGCAAAACCCTTAAAGTTTGCATAAAACCACAAAATACTCCAACTAAAACATTTCAGAAAAAAATGGGCAAGGTACTTAAAAATTGGACATTTCTCAACCAATATTGTTTATAAGCATTAATCTTTTTTACATATTTACCATGCCAGAGGTCATACAAACATATCTTAATCAGACTCATTAAATAACCATTTATGGGACGACAACTGTTTTACCAACTACAGCAGTGTGGATCCCATTACATTGGCAATGGGATTCAAACACAAAGCTGCCTCATATGCTGCTAAGTCAGTTTTCAAACAACCTGCTGGGCCTGGGGTACCAGTCTATAATCCTTGTAACTAGGGAGGGTGAGAGAGTAGGATCACAAGCATGAGGTTGGCCTGGGTAACTAAGGGAAGTCCTGGAAGTCCAGCATTTTAAAAGGGGGGGGAGTGAAGATGACATTCAGCAGCAGAGTATTTGCCTATCAGGTAAGAGGTCTTAGGGTTAACCGCTGGAAGGGGAGGCGGGGAAGGGCAAAAAGGAGGGGAGGGAGGGGGATGCACATGGACCTCCTAGCTTTCCTCAAATCTAGGAAATGCTGAAAGCCACCTGTGTGAAGGAGCCGTTGGGCTCTGTAATTAACTCAGGAGTGTTACAACTTGAACTAGCTGCTGTCAACTCATCTTTAAAAATAGCTCTGGCCCAAGGCCCACATGCTTCTGAGGCACTTGAGATTGCTCTGTCCATCACCACATAACCTTCGCCAAAGAGCTCTGAATTCCCTCCTCTTTCCAAGGAGAGCTGAGAACAAGCCCAGAATGTGCCAGGCTTCTTTATGGAAACTTTAAAATATAAAGCGTGGCTTTTAGGTGCCCTGTACAAGCTGCCTAGGAAAGGGGCGTGGACATCTGCAAGCCTCTGTCCTACTGCGCACTCGGAAGCAGTATCTGTCTCAAATACCCACAAGCATCCTAAGTCGCCGCTATGAGCAGCTCTTTTGATGCAGAAGGAGCAGGGGCTCAGAGCAAGCCCAGGCCTTGAATGTTCCTCCCATCTTTCCCCCAGTTGACTCTGCCTCGACTGCCCTTTGCTCTCACTGCTGCCCTGCGTAACTCAGATCCAAGACAAAACGATGAAGACCTTGACCAGGGTGCGGGTCACAGGCAACAACAAAGAAGAAGTCTGTGAGCCCAGGGCAAGTTGTTTCATTTATTGAGAAACCAAATGGTGGTGGATCACTATCACCAAAGAAACTCAATACAGTCGTAGGATTAAGACATCAGCCAGGTGGGGTGCTGCATGCCTTTAATCCCAGCACTCAGGAGGCAGATACCGGGAGGATCTCTGTGAGCTTGAGGCCAGCCTGATCTACACAGTAAATACTGGCTATCCAGGGTTACAATATTAACAGACTGTGGAGATTTCAATGACAATGGCCTCTAGAGACTCATATATTTGAAGGCTTGAAGCTCACTTGGTGTAACTGTTTGGGAAAGACCAGGGGGATGGCATGATTGAAAGAGGTGTGTCAATGAGGGTCAGCCCACACCATTTCCAGGTAGCTCTCTGTCTCTGGTTTGTGTCTCAAAATCTAAGGAAGCTCTTGGCTACTGCTCCAGCACCATGCCTGCCTGCGGTCATGCTCCTCACCGGGACAGTCAGAACTCTCTGAAACTGTAAAGCCCCAAGACACTCTGTGTCTATAAACTGCCTTGGTCAGAGCGTCTTAGCACAGCAATAGAAAAATAGTTAAGACACCCTGCCTCACAATGAAGGGAGAAAGGAAAGAAGGGAGGAAAGAAGAGAGAAGAGATAAAGGGGAGGGGAGGAAAAGAGAAATACCCAGTAAGTAAACATCAGAAAACTGTCTCTTCTCAAAAACCTCAGGTCTTGTAGATAGTCTGAGCTATGTAATTCTCAGTTGTGGAGATGTCGTGGGCATCGTGAGGAACGTGTGGGGCTGTCACGGACATCACGGGGGATTCAGAGGGTCTCTACCTATATTCTATACATGCCGGTGGTACCTCCCAAGTCATAAGGACCAGAAAAGTCTCTGCATTGCTGAATGCCCACGGAAAATTTTCACTCTCCATCCCCAACCTGCTGAGAACCACAGCTCTGAGAATGGCAGGGGCTGCAATCACCTTGCAAGATCATCTCAGGTGATTTACTTACTGCCGGGCTTCATCTTACATAGGCTGGTTCAAGTTTTCAGAGTTCCCTTCTAACATACCGAGGCACGCATCAATCAAACACAGACTTAATGATCTTTAAAAAAAAAAAACACACACAAACAAAGAGACTCAAAAATGCCTTGTTTACCAAGGACCTGAGAGCACTTGGAGATGGTGTGTACATTCTCCTAAAGCAGAAGTTTACTGAAAAATTAATTTAACCCATCCAGGCTTTGATCTTCTTGCACAATTATTCCCTCAGACGAGACCTAGCTTGCAAGGGCCCGACAGGCTAGCCAGCTGTCAGACGGGAGCTGGCATCAAATTCCAGGTGTCTTGAGAAGGGGCTTCTGCCCCCTCCCCATAAAGGAACCCTGCTCAGTAACATGCCAAATGCCACAGAGAGGTCCAATTTTCCAACAAAGAATTCAGGATCAAACAACAATGCAGCTTAGCTTCGCCTTCAAAGGCGAGCCCTAGGGAGGCACCTCCGTGTTCTAACCCAGCGCTCCTGTGTCAGTTTATGAACAGGTGTCTTCTGGATGGGAGGCTTCTTTCTTCAGTTCACAATAAGGAGAACAGTCACGGCTCCAGTGGTCCCTTTGTGTCCCTTCCTCACCCCAGTCACTAAGACAAGGGGCATGGGAGGTGGAGTAGAGGGGCTCCCACTCTTAAGTTCATCTAATACAGTGGTTCTCAACCTTCCCAGTGCTGCGACCCTTTTAATATGATTCCTCATGTTGTGGTGACCCCCAGCCATACAAATATTTTTGTTGCTATTTCGTAACTTAAATTTTGCTTCTGTTATGACTCATAATGTATCTGTGTTTTCTGATTGTCTTAGATGACCCCTGTGAGGATCTTTTGATCCCAAAGGGGTCATGACCCACAGGTTGAGAACCACTGATCAAATCCCTGACCTGCAAGGTGCCTGTTCCCAGCCTAGGGTGGAAGATGTACCCTGGAGAAAACACTCATAGCTTCATTATGCAAGTGATATCTGTAAGCACGGACCAGACCGCTGAGTGCAGTACAGATTCACACGCTGCCTTGAACGGTAGGCAGGAAACCGTATCTCTTGGAACTGCTTTGTTCCTAATTCCTGCTGTGGAAGAATGCCCTCGTACACTGTAAAGATTTGCTACTCATACTGGTTTAATAAAACATGGATGGCCAGTAGCCAGGCAGGAAGTATAGACAGGGCAAGCAAACAAGGAGAATTCTGGGAAGAGGAAAGACAGAGACACAGTCACCAGCCAGACCCAGAGGAAGCAAGATGAGAATACCTCATTTGAGAAAAGGTACCAACTACATGGCTAAACATAGATTAAAAACCATGGGTTAATTTAAGTTGTGAGAGCTAGCTAGTAATAAGCCTGAGTAATTAGTTTATAATTAATATTAAGACTCAGAGCTGTTATTCAGGAACTGGCGGGCAGGAGAGAAACCTCCAGTTACAAATTCCCAAACCTGTGAACACAGCAAAGGTGATTCTGCTGGCCAGGGAAGGTGACATGGGAACCATATACTAGATTACCCAAATGGGGCCAGTCTAGTCATAAATCCTAAAAAGTTGGAAGAAATGCCAAGGAAACTTAAAATGTAAATGGGGCTCACTCCTTGAAAATGGAGGGGGGCAGTCATGAGCCAGGGAATGCATACTGACTCCCTAAGCCAAGACCAGGAGAAAGGGGTTCTGTGGTGGGTGGAATGAGAATGACCCCACAGATTCATGTATTTGATGCTCGGTGGAACGGTTTGGGAAGGGTTAGGAGGTATGGCAAAGTCAGAGGAAGTTTGTCACTGGAGGTGGTCCTTCCAAAAGCCCATGCCATTTCCGGTTAGCTCTCTACCTCCTGGTTATATCTCAAGAGGTAAGATCTCAGCTACTGCTCCAGCGCCATGGCTGTCTGCTGCCATGTTCCCCATCATGATGTGAGCTCTCAGCTACTCCTCCAGCGCCATGGCTGCCGGCTGCCATCCTCTCCATCATGACGATCATGGAATCTAACTTTCTGGAACTGGGAGCCCCCAATAATTCTTTCTCCTATAAGTTGCCTTGGTTGTGATGCCTCAGCACAATGATAGAAAAGTAACTAGACAGGCTCTCTTCTGGAGCCTTCAGAGCAAGCCAGCCCTGCCAGCCTATGGATTTTACTCTAGAGCAGTGGTTCTCATCCTTAGTAATGCTGAGACCCCTTAATACAGTTCCTCATGTTGTGGTGACCCCCAACCATAAAATTAT
This sequence comes from Alexandromys fortis, assembly GCF_014885135.2. NCBI lineage: Eukaryota > Metazoa > Chordata > Mammalia > Rodentia > Cricetidae > Alexandromys > Alexandromys fortis. Next base: position 10,090,497 of record NW_026067895.1, on the reverse strand, counting down.
TTTCGTTGCTACTTCCTAACTGTAATTTTGCTACTGTTACGAATCATAATGTAAATATCTGTGTTTTCTGATTGTCTTAGGTGACCCCTACGAAAGGGTCATTCGACCCCGGAAGGAGTTGCAACTCAGAGGTTGAAAAGCATGGCTTTAAAGACATCCATGTTGAACTTCTGGCCCATATACAGTAATAGTAGAATTTGTGTTTTCAGTATTAGATCTGTACCTTCTATTACAGCAGAAATGGGATGCAGACAAGGGGACCTGGCAATGGTGATGCTAAAATGAAAGGTTAAACACCATGGGAGAGGCTATGGATTTACCTGCTGTGTGGAGCCTGCAAGGACCGTGAGGGGAACATGCTAGAAATTTACAGAACAACTTGAAGGGACCTGTTAACAGAAATGTGAGCGTTAACTGTGAGGGCTCAGAGGGAAACCCAGTAAACAGCACATATCACCTTCAAGAATACTCAGATCGCAGGGACAGAAAATAACACAAATACCAGTCCATTTGCTGCCTCTGTGCCCTGGGGAGGTGAAGCCCCCAGACGAGGGGCCAGTGCTCATGGTCTCACTCACTCCAATTGCAGGAGACGGTTCTCATTAGAACATTTTGTTGCTGTTACTGTTTTGGTTTTCGAGACGGGATTACTCGGTGTAACAGCCTTGGATGTGGCCTCAAACTCACAGAGATCCACCTGATTCTGCCTCCTGGGTTCTGGGATTAAAGGTCACCAGGCCAGGCCTCTTAAAACATCTGTATATGCTAGTCATTGGGCCAAGGCTCACTCAGCAATCCAGCAATCAGGGTCCCACATGAAAAAAACCTCTCAGTTACAGGGCTTACCAGGGCGAACACTAGAACAGGTATTTGAGTTGTTTTCTGCTTGGAGAAGAAAATGACAGATCGGTCTCTGTCTTCGTTTCTCCCTCAGGAAAAAAACGTGATATGATTTTTTTTTCTAGTAAAGACGTGGGGACCTGGTATGGAGAAGGGAACCAGGCAAATGGAGTTTATTCAGAAAGTCGGTGCTAAGCAAAGGCAAGGCCTAGGGATCGATGGGATCATTCCAAAATGCAGGGTACAGAGGTACCAAAGTCTGGTGAAGCTGCCCAAGGCTGCAGAAAGCAAAGGGGGAGGCTAAGTTGTCTCTCAGAGTGACTGTGACAGCCAAATGCAGCCAGAACACTAGGCAGAGGCACTGCACCGCACTCAGTGCCAAGTTGGACAGGAAGTGATGTGCTGGGTCCCACGGTTGTCTGGCCAGCAGAAAGGGGTGACGGGGTGGCCTCAGAGAAAGACATCAGTCTTCATTATCTAAGCCTGGCTTCCCACCTCAGCCTCCACCAGTCTCCACCCGTGTAATTATAACATGAAACACCAGCGAAAAACAACCATTCATGGGCAAGGCGAGGGATTTATAGAGACATATAGAACGTTCTCTGTAAGAAGAATGATAGTTTTCCTCTCCTAATGTAATTAAAAGTTCTCTCATGTTTATGCTTTTCATAAAATTTCTGAAAAGAAGGCATCACAGGAAGAGGAAAAGTACTCAAAGCGCGGGGCCTTTTTTTTTTTTTTTTTTTTTGCCTGTTTGCATCCATGCCCTTGACTAGAACAATAGCTCATTCCCCGGGATTATGTCATCCGGGAGCTACTATATAACCAAGGGGAAATCACCCTCGGGATTCTTCCCACAAAGCCAAGCAGTGAGCCGGTGAGATGGCTCAGCTGGTGAAGGCACTGGCCACCAAACCTCTGACCTTCGTTCCATCTCTGGGACCTGCATGGTGACAGGAAGAGAACCGGCTCCCACACGCCGTCCTCTGACATCCAAGCATGCAGTGCAGAGCAGGCTCGTGTGGGTGGACACCCACACACACATTAATACACAAAACGTCATTTTTATTAAAAAGCCAAATAGAGAAGGCTAAAATCAGGCATGTTAGTCTGCAGTCTCCTCTAGAGCCGGCCTTCCCGCCTCCATTCATTCAGTTCCTGCTGAGACCTCCCTGCCTTCTACCTTACCGCTCACAGTTGCTGAAGCCCGGGACACAGACTTTTGTGGTCATGGCACACATACACACTGAGCACAATATGGCTTTCCAAACAGAACAGGCTTCAGACGTTCTCCCAAGAGCCCCATTGTTGAGGCCACAGATGCTACAAGAACCTACATTTCTGCATTACATTTTCTGAATTTCCCCAAGTCAGCCTGGTCTAAGGGCTCATTCTTCAAACTCCCACGATGTTTTATTGCTCAATGCTCTTTCCAAGTGGGGCAAGATGGGCAGCAAAACTCCGGGGCAATAGACGGGGTGCCTGGCTCTGGCCCCTGCCCACAGCTGTTCCTGACCCCCATGTTGCAAATCTTGACTAGGGCCGGGTGCAGAGCCAAGAAGGGAAAGGTGCTGAGTGACACCCTCCTTATCTCACCCAGGCCCAGGAATCTGGGCGTGGCAGTTGGTAAGCGTCCAGATCCTCCCAAACTGAACTGATTTTGTTTTGCTTTTCATAAACATGAGAAAGGGGCGGCTTGACTCACAGTTATATAATGAACCTAGCTAGCTAAGGAAAGCAAATTCCAGTCTCGGGCTTAAAAGAAAGCAGTAACGTGTAGGAACAGTTCAAAATCCCGGGCTTTTTCATAGCTTTCTATCCATCCTGCCCACTCCAGCTGGGGCCTCTGGAGACCTTCGCTTCTCATTAATCAGGGCCACCTTCAACAGAGACAATCTGAACCCCTGAATGCCAGGATTTATACACACACACACACACACACACACACACACACACACACACGCACACACACCTGTATCATGTGTACACGTGTACTTATAGATGTATAGTTTGTATTTAAAATATAACTTTCCACTTCATCGCTCCTGTCCAGGGGCAGAAGAGGCCACAGATAGAAGTCTTTAGACTGTGTTATGGCCTTCAGTGTGCTGTGCATGTATTATCTGACCTTACAAAGAGTGGCACTTTGTATGTCAGATGAGGAACTTAAGTTGAAACAGGTTAGCCTGAAGTCACAAGCTAGCAGCTCTAAAGCCTGAGCCAAACTCATGTGCCTTAGCTCAGGACTGGCTCCTATGACACACGCTCAACAGATGTGAAATTCAGCTATGACTCCTCCAAACTGCCCTCGGAGCTCAGCAAATTTTACCGGCAAAATAAATGATTATCACAACCTCTCTCTCTCTCTCTCTCTCTCTCTCTCTCTCTCTCTCTCTCTCTCTCTCTCTCTCTCTCTCTCTCTCTCTCTCCCTTTGTTCCTACATAAGAAACCTTCACACAACCAGGCCAGCTTCTGGATGGCAATAAGTCACAGTATCTCCATGGTGCTGACTTCAAAACAATGGGAATGTTGAACAGGCCTTCCTCTTCAAAGAGGACCATCCCTGCAGGACAAAATCCAGTTCCAAAACTGTTCCGACTGGCAAGGACGTGGTGCCAGATGCCCCATTATCTTCTGCAAGCCGCCCTGCCTGCGAACACAGCCACCTCCCTGCTCCCTTCTGCAGCTGCGTACACGTGCTAGATCATAACTCAAGGGCCAGTTTAACCCCGTGGCCAAGAACTAGGAAAGACAAGTTGACGGAGACGCTACTCTAAGAAAAGCTTTGATTTACACCCCAGAAATCTGGACACATGATGCCCCATAGTGCAAGTTCCGCCCCCTTTCAAGACGAAAAACCCAAGGTGGAAGTGAGTGCCTGAGCCAAGAAGCTGGTGAAGACTTTTACACGGAAAGTTAAAACTCCTAAGTATTAATTCTGTATCTAAATAAAACAATTACAGGGAAGCAGAACAGATGTCAGCAGTGCCCTGTGGGGAGAAGGCAAGGAGAGTTAAGAGTGTCGCGGGACACAGCTTCTGTTTAGGAAGATGAAGAGGCCATGGGCCAGGATGCTGATGCTGGTCGTGTAATACTGTGACTGTGCCGAGCACTGCGGCACTACAGTTAAAATGCTTAAAATGCTATGAGGAACATAGCTCAGAGGACAGTGCCTAACATGTGTGAGTCGTGGCTTCTATCCTCAGTACCACAGGATGAATGGGTAAATGGAAGGGAGGGAGGGAGAAAAGAAAGAATGAGAGAGAGAGAAAGAAAGAAAGAAAGAAAGAAAGAAAGAAAGAGAGAGAGAGAGAGAGAGAGAGAGAAAGAAAAAACTAAGGAATGACAAAGGAAAAAAGAAAGGACATTGGTTAAATTAGGAAAACAAAAAACCTTGTCCCAATACGTAAGGCAGAGAGTATTCACAAAGGCAACCTCTGGCCTCCATACACATAAGCACACACACACCCATATACAGTAAATATACTTATGTGCTTGTATACCACACACATACAAGCAAAAAGAAAAAAAAATACTATTGATTCATTAAATACAAAAACACACACAGAGAGAATATAGCATATGCCTGAACAGAGCCCAAGCTTAGCATAATCTATCACTTATTTTACACACCACTCCATAATTGCTCCACATTCGTGTTCATATCAAGCTACTGGGTTCTTGTTTATTACTTTATTTTTGTTTTATTGAGATAGAATGTTACCATATAGCCCAGGACGACCTCAAACCTGGGACCCTCCTGCCTCAGCCCCCCAAATCCTGGAACTGCAGACCTGTATCACCATGCCCAGCTTGGTCAGTCTTTTATTATTACCCAGAGAGAAGCTCATCGGATACAGGTACACACCCCAACAACCCGCTTCCCCTAGTGTCGGAAGACCCAGGTCTCCTCACACGCGGTGTGGCGGTGATTCTACATTTTTCGGGCTGCTTCTGCATATCAGAGGCCAAAATGACTCAGACTGGATCGGTCTCTGGCTCACGGCAGTCTGTTTTCCATCTCCTATAATGGAAGCTCAAGCTGAGAAAGACCGCCATGTCCCAGGTCAGCACTGAACCTGAGCAAAGCCGGACAAGATTCTGTCCTCAATTTGTCAAGGTCTCTCTTTATTAACGAAATGGTTGTGGCTTATATAGCCCTTGAATGAGGAATTTGGCTTGGGATGGGGGCAGGGGCATGGCAAGGGCAAGAAGGGACCTTGCCCCTTGCCGGGCAGCAGCAAAGGTCACAAGTCCACACACCTAGTGTTCTCTGTGCGAGCGGAATCATTCCTTTTGTGATTCCAACCACAAACAATTCTCTAGATAGTTGGAATGTGGGGCTTCCCGCAAACATCCTTAGGACAACAGTCCCTGCTATAATCTTTGGGAAAATGGCTCCTGACACATCTCAAACGACAGAGCTGCCCCAACTCATTTCATCTAAAGGCTTGGCTTTACAACTAGGTTTTTTTTTTTACTCATTTTTCTAAAGTAGAATGTTCTGATATGTAAGCCAACCATCCCAGAGGTGAACAACTGTGTTCCACCTGTGCTATGATACCATCCTTCCCCACAAAAGGAAAGAAAGGAAAGGAAAGAAAGTGTAGTGCAAAGTCTAATTGGTCTTAATAAAAACCTGGAGTCAGACTTAAGGGAGTGAAAGCTGAGAGATCAGAGAAGCAGAGCAGCCAGCCACTAAAGAGACTTTTTACCTCTACCAACGCTCAGACCAAAGGGGGCGATCCTGTCTCTATGACTCCTCAGACTGCTGCTGTCTCTATGAAACCTCAGACTACATCCATCTTTTCGAATACTTGGACTGCATGCTCAGCCCTAAATCCTCAGACTGCATCTGTCCTCCGGTCTCCTCCTGCTTTATATTCCTCTCTCCACTCAGCCACATCCCTTCCTGTTGCCACCTCCTTAGTGCTGGGATTAAAGGCACAGGACTCCCAAGTACTGGGATTAAAGGTGTGAGCTCTGTTTCTCTTATAGAACAGATCAATTTAGTGTAGTCCAGGGTGGCCTTGAACTCACAGAGATCTGACTGCTTCTGTCTCCCAAGCACTGGGATTTAAAGTGTGTGCTACCACTGCCTGGCTTCTATGGCTAACTAGTGGCTTAGTTCAGTACTCTAATCCTCAAACAAGCTTTATTTGTTAGATTACAAACAAAATATCACTATCACCACAAAAGAGGGGGGGGGGGAACAGGCAAACCTTGAGCCTCTGTCAGTCAGAGTAATCAGACTTTCAAGTTAAATAAACTCTGAGAGGCTTCCTTTAAGTGATATGTGATTCAAGTTTAAATGCCAATGTGGGATGTGAGACGTCCTTCTGTACATGTGTTGCTTTTACTGATGAATAAAGCTGCTTTGGCCTATGGCAGGGCAGAAGAGATCTATAGAGAGTGGGTGGAGTCAAGGAGACAACATGTAGCTGCCAAAGAAGACAGACATGAGAACTTTACCCAATAAGCCACAGCCTGTTGCAATACACAGAATAATAGAAATGGGCTAATTTAAGATGTAAGAGTTAGTTAATAAGAAGCCTGAGCCAATAGGCCAAGCAGTGTTGCAATTAATACAGTTTCTGTGTGATTATTTCAGGTCTGGGCAGCCAGGGAAGGAATGAGCAGTCTCTGCCTACAAATGTAAAAATGAAGGTTAATATCAACAGTAAATATGTAAAAATAAACTCTATCTTCCCTAATAAAAAATATTCTTAACATATTTGGAATACTATTATGATTAAAGCAGGAACATCTAGCCAAGCCAATAAAACAGAAAAATGAGGACAGAGAAATAGGCATATGTACCACTTGGCATATTATGAAGATGTCACCACCAAACAAGGTGGGAAATTGACTACTAAATAGTTGGGGAAAACAATAAATATTTGGAAGGAGAAAAAAAGTAAACTAGGAACCTACCTAAACAAGTTCAAAATGGAACACTAACTTTATTATAAAAACGAAAAACTGGGACTGGAGGTGGAGCTGAGCAGTTAAGCACTTATTTTCCTCCTACAAATCCCTAGCTCCATCCTGACCACCAAAACACAACAAACAAACAAACAAACAAAAGCCCCTGAAACTATAGACATAGCAGAGGAAACTCTCCCTGAATAATACACCCAGGCACAGGGCTTTCCATCCCTGCACTAGATAGGGGGCAAGGGCAGGCAGGCATCTGTGAGTTTAAGGTTAGCCTGGTCTGCACAGCAAGTTCCAGGCCAGCCGCCGGGCGGTGGTGGCGCACGCCTTTAATCCCAGCACTTGGGAGGCAGAGGCAGACGGATCTCTGTGAGTTCGAGACCAGCCTGGTCTACAAGAGCTAGTTCCAGGACAGGCTCCAAAACCACAGAGAAACCCTGTCTCGAACAAAA
>NW_026067895.1:10054130-10082631 GCF_014885135.2 Alexandromys fortis | reverse complement strand
GGAGGAGAGCTGGAGGGATGGGTTTATGAGAGAGAATAAATATTCTAGAAACTAATTTTTTTTGCTTAGATTTAAAAGGCTACTGTATTCCCAGGAAAATGAATAAAAAGAGTCATTCATAATTCTTGGGACAAAGAGTTTTGAAAACATTCACCAAGAGAATGAAAAGAAAATCATGCTTTCTTTATCCCCGCCCATTAAAAGGTGGTCCTTGAGGGTGGACAGCTCCAAGGTTCTGAGGGGAAACAGAGCACGTGTGTGGTGCACACACACGAGAACGATGGCGTGTATGCCAGTGTGAGCACACGTGGCTGCAGGATGCAGGGAACCTTCCTCTCCAGCTCTTCACCCTTCAAACCTTGAGACAGGTTTCAGCCGGCTGGCTGACCTCCGGTCTCCACTCCCCAATGCTGGGATTAAGGCACATTCAGGAAGATATGGCTTTTATGTTGGTCCCGGGATTTGAACCCGGGTCCTCACATTTGCACAGTTAGAGCACTTACTCACCGAACATTCTTCCACCACCCAAAAAGTTACAAGCTTCATTTTCTTCCACAGATTAACTTCAATAAACGGTACCCGATGTTCTTTTCTTTTCTTTTAATTAAGAAATGACAGCCCAGAACACTATCTCAAGAAACTATCATTTAGAGGCTGGGGCGATAGCTCAGTCAGTTAAAAAGTTTGCCTCACAAGCATGAAGACCTGACTGAGCCTGGATCCCCAGCACCCACATTAAAAAGCTAGACGAGATGGTATGAATGTAACCCCAGCACCTGAAATGTGGAGAAAAAAAAAGGAGCCCTGGAGCTTGCGGGACAGCTAGTTTGTCAAATCAGTAAGAGACTCTGACTCAAAAAAGAAAAAAAAGAAAAAGAAATAAAGTAGACTGTGCTAGAGAGATGGCTCAGTGGTTAAGAGCACTTGTTCTTGCAGAAGATCTGGGTTTATTTGGTCCCCAGCACCTACAAGGTGACCACCATATAACCAGGGCTCCCAATCCAGGGTATCAGACACCCTCTTCTGACCTCCAAGGCCACCAGGCTACAGATGGTGCACACAAATGCATGCAAAACAGTCATACTAAAAACTAACGTAGACAGCACTCAAGGAAGGCACCCAATGTTAGCCTCTGGTCTAACACACACACACACACACACACACACACACATGCACACACACACACACATGCACACACTCAGATGCCACACAAACATACATGAAAATAACCAAAACCTACCATCTTCATGAATCTAAGCCAGCCAAGCAACAGCATATTCTGTAATTTAATGACAAGAGAGAAAAGAGATTTGAAAGCAGCTCCTCAAAGGGTAAGGACCTGGGGGTGAGCAAGATGGGGCAGACAGCCGTTGTTTTTACCTAAAGCCTTTGCAGAACTTGTCTTTTCCAAGTATATAAACATGAGCCATGTGGATCAGTGGGGAGAGTGCCTGCCTAGGATGCACGAAGCCCTGAGCTCCATTTTCATTGCATAAACTATGCATGGTGGTGCATGATGATAGCTGTAGCTCTGGGGAGGTTGAAGAAGGCAGATCTGGAGTTCTAGGTCACCCTCGGCTACATAGCAAGTTTGAGGCCAGCATGGGTTACAGTGACATCATGCCTCAATAAACAAACAAACAAACAAAGTATGTGAACATACGTGAATAATCCACTGCTACAACTTTTCACAGACCTGATATTCCAGTTTCGGGGGGTTTTGTTGTTTCTGTTTTACAGCAATGAGAACCAAGAAATAGAGTTATCTGTACTGCCCTGATAATAACAGCCGCCTTTCAAGTAGCGGCTAAGAATAGCCTGTGGTTTCTGGGTCACTGCTGCTGGCGTTGCCACCAACTCCTACTTCTGGGTCAGGAACACAACCATCACCTTGCAATCTCACTCACCGGGAGCAGAATCTGGAGACAATGCCAACTCCGTGAAGAGTTCAGGATTTCTCAAGCTTCCTCATTAACATCATAATTTTTTTTATCAATTCTGAAATGACTAAGGTCACAAAATAAATCAGAATCATCAATACTTTGTTTTTTTTTTCCCAAACCCCATTCTTGAGAGATAGAATTGGGGGTATGTGTGGGTTTGCATACAGAACTTAATTAAAAGCATCTTAAATAGAAAACAATTTGTAAGAGTCAAACAGCTATAGGTGAACATATTTAAAAAAAAAAAAGTACTAATCTTTTGAGTACAATCCAATGTGGTAAAATACTAGGTGTATACTTTGCTTAAGAGTTGACTTGAGGTGGATCTCTGTGAGTTTGAGACCAGCCTAGTATATAGAGTGAGTTCCAAGACAGCCAGGACCACACAGAGAAACCCTGTTTCAGGAAGGAAAAAAAAAATAAAGAGTTGAGTTGAAATTCCCAGTTCTTGTTCTAGGAGAAATAGTCACCAGGGCTGCAGCTCCCCTGTCAGTCACAGTGCCTAAAGTCAGTACAGTGCCCCACTAGAATCAATAGCCTCAATACCCCCAACTCAGGCACGTGAAATACTATCAGTTTTTGTGTGCACCCATGATTGCCCAGATTCAGAGGGATCCCGCCAAAGACTTCAGGAGAATGTTTACAGCTGTGGGCGCCTCCCACGCTACCCACCCGTGAAAAGCCTGTTAGGATTTCTTCTACGCCTACGATGCACACAGACACAGAAGGTAATCCTTTCACGTTTTAACAAGTCGTTTTTACAGAACTGTGGCAAGAAATACTTCAAAAGATATTTTGTCTGAAATTAAGGGCTTTAGGTTCAAGAAGCAAGAATTGAGAAGCAACTAACCCAAAGAAGGAGACCAGAGCAGTTTACAAGAATGTAAGTACCTGTCTGAGCATCATTCAACCCAAGGGAAGGAGACAGAGAAGCAGCATATTCCTACTGCTGTTTCAGAATACTGGCCAAACAGGGCCCAGGACTGGAGAGAAAGCAGAAAGAAACCAGTTAAACCAAGGCACAGCTCCCTAACACACCTGTGGTGATAATATTTAAATCTACAGTACGCACCATACCTTCCCCCAATTTTTTTTTAAAGGTTTTTGGTTTGGGTATGGTTTGGGGTTTGGTTTTTTGAGACAGAGTTTCTCTGTGTAACTGCCCTGGCCATTGTGGAACTCACTCTGTAGACCAGGCTGGCCTCGAACTCACAGAGATCCACCTGCCTCTGCCTCCTGAGTACTGGGATTAAAGGCCTGTGCCCAGCCCTAAAGTTATTTATCAGTTCTAACAATAAATGGCTGAGCAGTAAGGAGCTGGAAAGATGGCTGAGCAGTAAGAGCACTCACTTCTACTCACGCAGGAGACCAGGGTTCAGTTCCCAGCACTGCATTGACATCAGACAGCCACCCACGCTGGCTATATCATTTCTCACTTCTAAAATGGTAAGGTAGAAAGCCCCAGTAAAGAACTGTTTCAGCAATTTTTCCCTTTTTTTTTTCTGAGATTTTCTTCATAATCATAAACTTAACTCTGAGATCCAGCCAGATTTGGAGGGGGATAACGGACCTTAAATCACTCTGTGGTGAGACCACAAAGATTACTGGATGTAGCCAGCAGGTGGGATGGAGAGGCACCCTCTAAGCTAAGGGAGGAAGGGCCTGATGCCACCTGAAAATGCACACAGGCCTAGAGTATGAGAGTCAGCATGGTTGGCAGTGGTGAGCGCTCTGGTCTTGCCATGCACGGACACAAGGCTCCACACTTCCATGACGTTCTCGTCATCGTTCCCTTGTCTAAGCTACACACTTGCCCTCCAGCCATTCCGAAGCCTTGGCAGCAAGATGAAAACCTGGGAAGCGTCTATGCTTTTCCTGCGTTTGCTGCACACAAGTTGCCAGGAGTTGGGCACTTTAAGACTAAATTCTTTTTTTTTTCCACCCCTAGTGAGTTTATTTTCTAATTCTTTTTCTTTTTTTTTTAATTTTTTTTATTGCTATTTATTGAGCTCTACATTTTTCTCTGCTCCCCTCCCTGCCTCTCCCCTCCCCCCTTTAGCCCTCCCCGAAGGTCCCCATGCTCCCAATTTACTCAGGAGATCTTGTCTTTTTCTATTTTCTACTTAAGACTAAATTCTTAACAGATTTCTCCCTGTATGTGGACTTGCCATGGGGTCATTATGACATGTGCAGCCACCATCCTGACATCCTGGAGAAATTCTATGAAAGCAGGATCCTTCAAAACCAAATCCTCTCTCTCCAGTGCCCGGGGAGTTTTGTTACAGTCCTTGGAACATACAACACTGAAGGAGACACAGCCTAAGGGCTGGCTATCTGCACTAACTAGAAACTGTGGTGGGCCTGGGGATGGCATCAAGGGGACAGAGGTTCTGTGAGCAATCTTATTCTTTAAAGAAAACTGTCGGCAGATTTATTAGGTCCTAAAAAAAATGCCATCTTCATCAAAAGGCACCCCCCCCAAAGGTGTGTGTATGCGCGAGCGTGCATGTGTGCATTTGCCTAAGATGGTGCAAATGTGTGTATGTGGAAACCGGCCAATGTTGGGTACCTTCTTCACTCACTTTCCACTTTGTTGTGTTTTTTTTGGGGGGGGGCAGGGTCTTTTACTGAATGTTGCGTTCATACACTTGGCTAGACTTGAGAGCCAGCAAGCCCCAGAGACCCTCCCATCACCACCTCCCCAGTGCTAGGAGCCCAGGCACAACTGCCACACCTGGCTTTCATGTGGGTGCTGGGGATCAAAGTCAGGTTCTCAGGCTGGAGGAGCAAGCGCTTTGCCCACTGATGCCCGTCCCATCTTCCCTGTCTATCCTTCTCTTGAGCGAGCACTATCTTCCTCTAGCTAGTGCTGATGGCAGAACCATATCAACACAGGTAATTAAGCAAGATTACTTGACTCATAGGATGGAGCATGTGAAAAATGCAGACATGAAAGCCAAGAGAATAACAAATATAATTATGGTTGGTTTTCCTTTGGCAGGGCGGGGGCAGGGCGTGATGAGTGAACAGAGACTTGCACATGTTAAGTCAGTTAGCCACTGAGTTGCATTTCTAGCCCTAGGAAACATGATTTCTTGGCTAAAATGAAGATCTAGGCTCTTAGTCACAATGAATGGAAAGTTACCAAGTTGCGGGTCCAGCTCTCCAGCTCATGAAAGATTAATTAGTCTAGTCCTAAGAGTGGACCATGTTTTCCCAATCTAGGCAGATTTCTGAGCCCTAACCTTTCCAAAATGAAACTCGGGCTGCACTTTAATCAATTCTAAAAACAGTTTCAGCACTGCCGTAGAGGTCATTAAACCCTTCTGAATTAAATATAGTTTTCTATTATGGGAAATTACATTATTTGCAATCATCTGCTGCCCTCCCTGGAAGATTATACCCCTCCCGATTGTTATGTGATGTACAATATTCCCAGATGGAAGAATTAATTATACTCCCACCTCCTCCCGTTGGCCAGCTTGTCCATTTGCCTGGCTTCCACCCACTGGAAGTAAGTGGAAAGGATCAAGAAACAGGCAAGGAGGGTCATTTCCTTGCTTACTCGCGACCATTAGACCATTAATCGCGGGGATAGACTAAGTCTCAGGGTGGGTACAGTGGCCTGTTCACTTTGGACCCAAAGCCAAGAAGTGCCCTGCAACAGAGCTCTCGCAGTCACGTGATATAAAAGACGTTGGTTTAAGCCACTGTCTAAGGAAAATGATGCAACCACCTCATTCCCGAAACCAACACAAGGACCAGGAGAGGAATTAGCCCTGCAGCGGTCTGAAGAAGTGAGCAGGGGTACAGGTTTACTCTTAGAGAACGTTCAGTTAACCGTAACCGTGACAAACAGAAAATAACGTCTGCCTCTCTCCTTTTCCAGTTTCACCTTCTGCCCAGCTGCTCTCGGGGACAGGGAGACAAGAACCGAGTTACCAGTCTGCCTGACCTTTAGAAGACCTTGAGGAAAACAAAAGTGAGTTCACAGAAGACTAAGTCCAGCCGGGTCTTTGCACAGGTGTGTGATTAATGTCTAACTGGTCGGGGATAAGACAAGGATCAAGGTTATAAACTTAACTGGCAGGCCAGGCTCCTAGCAAAACCAGGAAATGTAACTGTCTGCCAATGTGATGGGAACTAGAAATCTTTTTTTTTTTTTAAATTCGAGACAGGGTTTCCCTGTAGCTTTGGAGCCTGTCCTGGAACCCACCCTGTACACCAGACTGGCCTCAGACTCAGAGATCCGCCTGTCTCTGCCTCCCGAGTGCTGGGATTAAAGACGTGTGCCACCACCACCCCGTGGGAAGTAGAAATCTTTTTAAGTGTCTGGTTTGGCTGGACTCCTTAGTCTTAGTGGCTGCCTGGAAATCTGACCAAGGCCTGAAGATTTGAACCGTTCTTTTCTTTAAACATCAATTAAAAAGATCTTGATAAATATTACTTGATCTCTGCCTTAGGGTTTCTATTGGTATGATAAAACACCATAACCAAAAGGAACTTGGGGAGGAAAGGGTTTATCTGTCTTACATTTCCATATTATAGTCCATCATTGAAGGAAGTCAGGACAGGAACACAAGCAGGGCAGGAACCTGGAGGCAGGAGCTGAAGCAGAGATCATAGAGGAGTGCTGCTTACTGGCTTGCTCTCCATGGCTTGCTCAGCCTGCTTTCTTATAGAACCCCTGATCATCAGCCCAGGGATGGCCCCAACCACAATGGACTGGGTCCTCTTGGGATTCCTCATCTGAGCCCTGTATTTGGCTGAAATGAAGAAGCTAACTCTGTCAGCACTCAAGGAACAAATGTAACAAATCATTGTTCTCTCCTTCAACTACAGGCCCAACCACAGGTAAGCAGGGGAGCCAAGAGTTCATCACTTGCGTTTATGTAGATTCTCTAGAAACACTGTTGCCAGCAATGAATGGCTTACACCACTGACCTGGGAAGCCCCATCAAAGCTTCTGCTCAACCTGCAGTCCCCTAGAGTCCCTGTTCCAGTTCCCTCACCCCCACAGATCTCAGAATAGTTGTATCAAGCACCAATTTGACTATTCTAAGAAAAAGACCTTATCTTTCCTCAATCCAGGACCCCAGGAATCAGTGCCTTCAACAGTTCCTCAGCAACACTCAACAATGCTCCCTGTGAGCCTGAGGTCCACAATTCACTAGCTCACTGATCCCCTCAGGTCTGCTGTGAGGTGTAATCAGAGGCATAGCTTTTCTTTTGTCCCGACCACCCAGTTTCAAATAATCACACAAAAACTTATATTAATAACAGAATGCTCAGCCTATAGCCCAGGCTTATTACTAACTAGCTCTTACAACCTACATTAACCCATTTTATTCATCTATATTTTGCCACATGGCTCATGGCTTTACCTATCCTCTAGCATCTTGTTCCTCTGGCAGCTACTTGCATCTCTTTGACTCCACCCTTCTTAATCCCTATATCTCTGGTTGGCTTTTCTGCCTAGCCTTGTTCTTCCTGACTATAGGCCAATTCAGCTTTATTATTAACCAATGAGAGGAACACCACAACGTACAGAAGGATTATCCCACAGCAGTGAGGTAGCCTCAGCATTCCCATTTTGCAGACAGAAAAAGCCAAAGCAGGTTAAAAGTGCTCAGAGATAGGGGAGAACTCAATAGAAGTGGCCAGTTAGGAAACCATCCCTGACCACCATTTGTCACTTCTTGAGAGAGTCTACTTCCCTGGTCCATGTGGGCTGGCGAGGGTAACGGCCCCTTTCTCTGCAGGAAACAAGGCAACCCTTGAGATCTTTTTAGGGAGTCTTAGGAATGGTCCCCACTTCCTGATTGTCCTTCCCAAGTGCTCCCAACATTTACTCCGATATCACCAAAAATGTGCTAACCCCCGTCAGTATGACAGTTGTTGAGTTCCTTGTCAAAGACAGAAAAGCAAAGGACACATGTCCAGCAGAAGAGAGTGCAGTTGGGCCTTCAGAGTCCCAAGTGCCTAAGGCCTGCCTTATTCCCAACCAAATCCTCTCAGCCAAAAACTCGGCACCAGTGAGGAGCAGGTGAGGAAATGCTGAACCTAGAGTCAAGGAGAGAGACACTCAGATTTGCTGCCACAGGCCTCATCTGAACTGCAATCACAACTCATCAGTGACTCTGCCTGATGGCTCCATCAGATGGGCAGGCTCACAGCAGGCTCAGCTATCTGGGCAAACCAGAAGTGAGGCCAGAGGCTCACCACACATGTTCTTTAAAAGATCCCAAGAAAGCTGACTGCTACACTGTATAAAGTCCATGGCCCCTGAACTGTATGGCCCCCTTGGTTTTTTTTTTTTTTTTTTTTTTGATTTTCGAGACAGGGTTTCTCCGTAGCTTTTGGTTCCTGTCCTGGAACTAGCTCTTGTAGACCAGGCTGGCCTCGAACTCACAGAGATCCGCCTGCCTCTGCCTCCCGAGTGCTGGGATTAAAGGCGTGCGCTACCACCGCCCCCCGCCTTGGTTTCTAAATGCAGGAGCAGGCGTGACAGTTTTCCCCACCAGAGCAGCTCTGGTTGGCAGGGACTTGCTCTGTAGGCCAGAGTGATCTTGAACTCACAGAGAGATGCCTACGTCTGCCTCCCCAGTGCTGGGATTAAAAAAGCACGTGCTACCAGGTCCTCCATTTTTTGGTGGTTTTGTTGTTATTATTGTTTTTGTTTTCTAACTGGTCACTTTTTACCTTGAGAGGTGACCAGCTGACACAGCTTCCCTCTCTCAAGGAGACACTGAACGTCCCAGTGAGACTTGTGAATCCTTCAGTAGGTAAGATGAACTGGGGAGCAGGGCTACAAAGGACAAAGTTGGCTTTTCCTGTTTCCTAGGGAACACCCTTGGGAATTTTGTTTATTGAGGATGGCTACAAGAAACCTAAAATGAATCATGTCTCTTTCTTTTTTCACCAAAAAAAAAAAAAAAAAAAAAAAAAAAAAAAAAAACCAACCACAAAACACCCCCACACACAACAAAAAAAAAAAAAAAAAAAAAAAAACAAAAAAATAAAAAAAAAAAAAAAAAAAAAAAAAAAAAAAAAAAAAAAAAAACTGATCTAACTATTAAAAAAAAAAAAAAAAAAAAAAAAAAAAAAAAAAAAAAAAAAAACTGATCTAGACCCTCCTGAACTGGAGAGACATGATGCACTGCTACCTCGTGACTCTAAATTCTCCAAAGGAAAGGGGTCAGGGGACAGGAGTGAGAGAACACTTGGTGGCTGGGAGTCGGCCTCCACTGGGACAACTTTAAATCTCAAGTGATAAGGGCTAGCTGATGGAAGCAAGGGCAGGTACCAGCCAGTGCCCGACCCACCACCGTAGTGACTGGTAAAACAGAACCTTCATGTATTCCTCCTAATGAATACGTTTTAACAAACAGTTTTGAATGCCTGTTAAGGGCAGCCTAGCTTCTCCCTTCCTGCAAAGCCACGAGCCAGAGGCTCTGCCTGCACCTCCCTATGTCTGTGCCATTCCCAGTATTAGCAACAATTCTCAGACCCAACTCTAGAGCCATAACTACCCTCCACGGCCTCCCAAAAGACTCAGTCTCATCTAAATGTCTTCTGATGTTCCCAGGACGCCTGCCAGGGCTAATGTTTCCTCCATCCATGTCTCTCCAACATCCTTTCCTTGATAGGGGTTCAACAAACTACCCCCACTCCCAAGTTCTAGCTCTGAAGGATAAGAGGATGTCTCTAGAGACAAAAATCTGATTCTGCACCCCAGGTTGAAGCCCAGATTCCCTCTTACATAGCCCAGCGTCACTCACCAAGCGACAGGGACACTCCTCACAAGTATGTCACAGGCATTTCAGATCACAGGCATCCATTCCTTGCTCATACTAATTTCCAAGGGCCAAGGGACTACATGAACGAATTAGCACCAGTTGAACACTAACAGTGAATGGCATTCTTTTTTTTTTTAACCTTTATTTGGTGTGCATTGGTATAAAGGTGTCAGATGCCCTGGAACTGGAGTTACCGACAGTTGTGAGCTGCCATGTGGGTGCTAGGAATTGGACCTGGGTCCTCTAAGAGCAGCCAGTGCTCTAAACCGTTGAGCCATCTCTCCAGCTCCATGCATGGCACTCTTAAAGAGGCACAAGTCCTTAAAAAGAACCAACTGAAGTTGAATGGTGGTAGTGCACGCCTTTGATCCCAGCACTCAGGCTGCAGAGGCAGGTGGCTCTCTGTGAGTTCAAAGCCAGACCTGGTCTACAGAGTTCCAGGGAAGCCAAAGACTACATAGAAGAAGAAACAAACAAACAAAATCAAACAGAGAAGACAAAACAGGAGTCCTGAAGTTGAAAGAAAAAATTCAAAATAGCCCCCAGGAAATGAATCAAAGCATGCTAAACACTGGCCCCACAGGTTACATTCCTACAGCAAAATGCTCCTTTTTCCAAGCAGGATCAAAAACTCCATGCCTTAGATTCTTTCTGACATCACCTGGCCGGAGTTGGCAAGGGCCATCCTCTGTAAGAATCTCCATCCCTTCCTCCTACCCTTCTTTGTTCCTCCACTCTCTTCCGGACCCATTCCACAGCCACTGTCCCCTGGAAAAATGTCACGTCAGGAAGCAAAAATCAATGAATTAATTTAGCACAGTATAAAAGTTGAAACTGCATGAGTAAGGGCTTTCACACATATCTAACAACATACTGAATATCACACTCTTATAATTAGTTGGGTTTAGCTAATAAATTTCTATTCTTTCAATTTTGATTAGACACAAACGTCTTGAAAACAATGAAAAAAGGTGAATTTTGTAGTATGGAGAAGCAGATATAAATAACCGATACAAGGCCTCCTGGTAAAGTTGGCTGGGTGTTTGGTTTTGAGGCAGGATTTCATTGGCCCAGAACTCACGATTCCATGAAATGCTGGGTATGAGGGACTCCTTAACTGCTTTGGTTTCTGTTTCATTATGCTAAAAAGTAAAAAGAATATGAACCTTTTGGGGTTCTTGTCTTCCTTAGTCATCTGGAAAATTCAACAGCATGCGCTTACACAGCTAAAATAAGGCCACAGACAATTGTAAACATCGGCAAGAATATAAAAGCGGGGCCACTGGAACACAAATACCAATATCCATCCGGAGCAGACACTAGCAAAGTCACTTTGGCCAGTTTCTACGCCAGTTCAGCTCCAGGCCCAACCATCCTATTCCTAGACATGTTTCCAAAACAGATACCCACGTACATTCAACAACAGTAAAAATAGCACAAAACTGCTTCACAACACTTTCCTCCCTATGGCTGTGATGAAAACACGGGTGGAAACAGTCTGTTTGCTCTTACGTTTCCAGGTACCAGCCCATCACTGAGGGAAGTCAGGGCAGGAACCTGAAGGCAGGAACGAAAGCAGAGGTCATGGTTACCGCTCACTCCTCTGGCTTGCTCACCTACTTTTCTTATGCAACCTGTTAGGCTTCAAACCTGGAACAAATGGCTGAGGTGCCTACTTAACAAATCAAAGTGAACCTGGTCAGGCTCTCCCAGCATCCCTCAGTCCCTATCTGTCACAAGGCCCTCCTGGCTGACACACCCTACCCGCTACCTTAAACTTCTCCAGTCCAGAGGCTGCACTGCCCTTCCCCATGTAATCCAATCATTTTGGTCCCCTGCTCTTTTTGTACCCTTGAGCCTCTTGGCTGCTGCACCTAGCTCCCCTCTCTCTCTCTCCACCCCCTCCTCACATGACCCAGTTCAGTCTGGTTATGTCCACTCTGGGCTCTCCCAGATGTCCCTGTCTCTACCTCTGCCTGTGTTCTCCGACACAGCTACCATAAACATTCTCCACCATACCCAGGAGCAGGCCTTTCCATGCCTTTTTTATTATTTTTTCATTCATCTAGTGCCAAAACCCAGGCCCAATCATAGCCTTTCTTTTTTTATTTCTTTTTTTTTTTTTTTTTCACTCTCAACCCAGGACAACCTGCCTAAGAATGGTGCTGCCCACAGTGGGCTGGGCCCTCCTCCATCAGTTATCAACCAAACACTCACAGACATCTGCACAGGGCAATCTGAGGAGGCAGTTCCTCAACTGAGGCTCCCTCTTCCCAAGTGTATCAGGTGGACAAGACTAGTCATCACGACAGTATTATTCATATTAGCCTCAAAGAGGGCACCACGCATGTCATCCGCAGGAAGATGATAAAGAGTAGGGTAGCCAAAATATAGAGCATGAGACAGCAACAAGCATGAACAACAGTGGAGATTAATCTTAGGGACAGAACACAGAGGGAGAAAAACCAGGCATGGAAGGTCATTGTAGTAGGAGGACACAGAAACTATATGAGTTACTGATTGGCCAATGACTCAAGCCTATTTCTAGCTAGCTCTTATATCTTGAATTAACCAATTTCTATTAATCTGTGTGTTGCCACAAGGCTGTGGCTTACTGGGTAAGGTTCTGGTGTCTGCCTCCTTGACTCTGTTTACATCTCTCTGTCCAGATTTCCCACCTGGGCTTTGCTCTGCCAAGCCTTTGACCGAAACAGCTTTATTCCTTAACCAATGGTAATAAAAACATATTCATAGCATACAGAGGGGAATCCCACATCAGGTTGTGCCCTGTGATACTATGTACATAAAATTCAAAGTGGGCAAAATTAATCTAGATATCAGCAGGAAGAGGCTACAATACAAAGATGCTTGGTTGACCTATGGCTTCCTTGGGAAAAGGAAGAGAGGGGGCATTTGCTGATAAAGGAGAGGCAATCCCAATCCACTGCTTTCCAGCCAAGGGCACGCATGGTAGATGGAGGCAAGAGGCTCTCCAGCCAGGAGACTCTGTCATAAACTGGGGGAGGGGCGGTGCATAGAGAGAGACAAAACAACACAGAGACAAAAAACCCATTACTAAGAGACCCAAACTGAAATGCAAATATCAACAAATCTGAGCTTATATTCTTGTCTCAAATCAAGCCAACATTTATATTTTAAGACTATAAGTGGTTTCATCTGCAGTGTGTCAAGGCCGACCAACAGGAACAGCAGTTCTGCACTCGTCGGGGCCCAGCTAATACAAACAGGATTAGTGTGTCTTCAGAGACCTAGAGTAAGCTCCACCGCCCAATTCCATTAACTAAATGAAATTTTTTTTAAAGCCACCTTCTTCTGAGCTACAGGGCTCCTGACACCACACTGTAATTGTTTCCAATGAACTGATTGCTTCTGTAATGAAATTAGCATGAGGATGCTCACTATTAACAAGCCCTTCTGCGTGCACAAGAAGCTTAGAGCTGGGCTGTCCCAAGGGTCTTCACACTGAGAATAGCGTTTGCTGTGAGCATCCATCATTCAAATGCAAAGTACAAGACTGGAAAAAGCAAACAGGTCTAAGCTGAAAGCCTAAGTGCGAAATAAAATCTATCCGGTGGTGCTGCTGGCTCTTCTCAGGATCCCCACCTGCCTGGGCAAAGACAACTGCAACTCCAGTGCCTGGGGAAAGGGGGTGGGGGTCACAGGAGCCTCAAGATCAGCTCCCCCTCACCCAAGCCAATTCCAGTGTTCTCTTTTGTTGCCTCTTCCAAAAACACAGTACACAGTCAACAAACCTGGGCTCCCTACATCACCAGTTTTGTAAAGGATGAAATACTATACATAAAAATATAAAGAACTAGAGGAGTTAAAGCTAGCAAGATATAGATGGATGGATAGATAGGTGGATGGATAGATAGATAGATAGATAGATAGATAGATAGATGATAGATAGATAGATAGATAGATAGATAGATAGATAGATAGATAATAAAAATTGTAAGAGAGAAGCAAGTGGGGCAGTGATATCAATTCCATTGCTTCCTGGAAGTAGGGGGGGTGGCAAAGCTGTGACATCAAATATAGAAGATAAACAGTTTTATAAGGTAGCAAATGATTTGACACCCTTACTACCCCATCCCTTGACGTCTGTGCAGCTGTTAAAGCACGGACATTACCTAACTTTTGAGAGTGGGTTGTAAAGGGAGTTTCCACATGCTTTGCGGGGGTGCTGGCTGGAGGGCTGGTTTTTTGTGCAGACTCAAAGGCTGCTTGGGGAGAAGAGGGATATGTGAACCTAACTCTAGGAAAATCAAATTATCATCCTTGATGAGGGCGGGCATTCTCCAGTCGGTTTGTTCATAAAGCCTTGCTATATGCCAGCCCACACTGCAGATTTTACACGGGCTGTCTCCTGAACTGAATTCATTAAAGTTCTGTCTCTGTCTCCTCTCTCTCTCTCTCTCTCTCTCTCTCTCTCTCTCTCTCTCTCTCTCTCTCTCTCCCTTCCACTCTCTCTCCCTGGAGAACTCCCAATTAACCCATGGGGGAAACTCACTCACCCTGCATGTGCAAAGCCCAACTACATGGGGTACCATGCTAAGTCATCATGGAGACAAATGAAGTCACCTTGTTGCCCTCCCAGCAATAGTCAATACTGCGTCCAGCCTCCCTTCTGATACCCAAGACCTTCCAGAGAAACTCAAGCCCTGGCTGGGAGTGGCAGTATAACGTCCTCAGCAGGATTGCCCTGTCCTAGCCTTAGAAATAGATGCCGTGCCCTCTGGGATCAGAGAGAAGGGATGAGTTTTGGTTTTCACTTTCAACTTTTTGTTGTCTGCCCTAACTGCGCTGTGAAAAATTGAAATCTTAAAATTCAGAATTTAGAAATAACTCAGACAGAATACCGCCTCCTCTGCTAGGGCATACTTGATCAACGGAGCAAGTTTAGCTCGTATAACCTTCACAACAAACTCTAGGAAGATGATTTGTTATGCCTGTGTGGTTTTGTTTGTTTTGTTTTTTATTTGGCAACAGGTGTCTCTCCCAGACCAGCCTTGAACTCATCATTGGTCCAACATTCTGAGTCTCTGGGACTACAGCCTACTTACCCATTTCACAGAAGGGAAAGTGAAGCCTAGAGCAGTTCTGTAGCTCCCCAAAGGCTCACAGAGCAAGCAACAGGTCCTACATTACAGCCAGGGGATCTGGGCTTAGAACAACAGTATTTACTTACATGGGCAGGCTGGCTTGACAGTCACAAATCCATGAACAAAGGTGGCAATCTCAAACTACCATTCAAATGGCCATCACATGTCCAGCGGCACTGGCGCCTATCTTTTACAGCTCTGCTTACCTGAGTTTCTGGTTCTCAAGGTACAGTCCCCTGCCTGTCACCCAGATCCCTGATACCTGCCCCCAGTCTCTGAGAATGAGCCACTGGGAGCCCACTGCAGGCAGGTCTAACCCCTGCCTCCTATTCTGGCTCTGTACCTTTTGCGCCTCCCCACTTGCTATGTACGCAGGCTTCCTCCATCAGGACCCTGCATATCATAGCAATATAATAATTATTTACCAAACTTAAGAGGATATCACTTTACTCACCAGCTCTCCCATTAGGGAAACTTCTACTGAATTCCAATGGGAAAGAAAAGAAGCTGCAAGCTTCAGCTACACGAAGCAGCCACACATGGACCCCAGTTTCTCCAGTCCTCACCAGGAGCCCCCACAGTGCTGATGGGCAGGGAGGAACCGGCTCTCTACCTAGAATCTCGAGCGTGGCTCTGCCTTTCTGTCGGCTCTGTGATTTAGCATCCTCTTGAAAAACAGCAAAGAGTCCCACACCACTTCTACTGTCCCAGAAGCCAACAGTGCCTGCCTGCCCATTGTGCAGCTCCCTAGAGATGCTCAGAGGTTCCTCTCTTCCCCTGAGATCCCTTGAAGGTTGGCCCAAGACTGACACATCTTAGAAACCACTCCTGAGCATCCACGGCAAACACCAAATAGATATACACCAGAGGGATAGCTCAGCTGTCCTCAGCTGGATTTTGCCCGACTTTAAATTTTTATGTATTCTTCCTGGACAAACAAAACAAACCGCTTTATGGTAAGTAGATCCTTCTTTTGTCTCCTAAAGCCCCTGGCTCAGAGCCTTTGCCACAAAGTATCACACAAAGAAAAACTGAACGTGACTGTTCAATGAAATTGCAATTTAGTCTATTTAGAAGGAGGATATCAGGGTCAACCTCGTCATTAACTTCAGAAATAGCATTTCAACCCACAAGAGACCCTCTCGCTCTGCTGTATTACTAATTAGAGATTTCTTTACTCAAGTTTATACTACGTTCTGAGGTCCTTCGGCTTTACAGGGAGCTATGCAACAAGGATTCAGAGACTTGCAAAAAAGAGGCCCCAGCTACTAAATAACCAAGAATGAGAGAAAAAATTACTCACAAAGATCATTTCTGCAGCAATACATACCATTCCAAAGAAAAAACAATATCCCCAACAGCGGGAATGATATGTGATCAGCATCACATGAAAACACACCCCAGTATCATCCCAGTGCTTAAGCTGGATGTGGTAGCTCACCTCCACAATCCCAGCACTTGGAAGTTCAAAACTACCCTCTGCTAGACAGTGAGTTTGAGGCCAGCCTGGGCTACATGAGATCTATGTCAATTCACACACATGCACACACAAGGTTTCATATTTTGATAACAACATTCAAAACTATTAAAATATAATGTTTAAGAAACACCACAAAAGTATTTAGACTGTGACTTCAAATTAACAGAGGACACTGCTACAAGCCTCCTATTTAAGTTTAACTGTACTTTAAGGCCAGTATAAAGCTCACGCACACTGCTGAAAAAGTACAATCTAAAAAAGAAAAAACTACTTTGGAAATCTATTTGGCATTACCATATAATCCAAACACTCGCTTACAGAGACCCTAACTTGACTCCTATTCCCAACATATGTGTATACACATATGCAAGTATGCAGACTCAAAGTCCCAATTGCAATAGAAACTGTTACAATCCTAAAATGGATAGTGGGGACAGTGGAATACTACACTGTCGTTAAAAGGAACCCAAAGCTTTGCTTTCTCCCCATCTAGACCCTTCCCCCCTCATCCTCCCTGGAAGAGAACTCCTTATGATCTCCAGAACTCACAGAATTATTAACCTAGTTTCTGAGGTAATTTCTTTCCAGCCAGTCTGGGCAACATTTTCAATGTACTTTTAGGTGCTGGGAGTGGAGCCCAGTGGTAGAATTTAGCATGCTTGAGGCTCTAAGTTGGAGCCCCAGGACTAAAAACAAACAACCCTTGCTTTTAAATGTGAAGATCACACACACACACACACACACTTAAACTTCTCCTTAGTGCACATGCATGCTCTCCAGTCCTCACCACCACCGCAGTGGAACTCACTTTGGCTACAGTAACTCAGTCAACTACAGCGACCCATGGAGGAGGCAACCCTAGGGCTCAGAAAGATCAAAACCAAAGGGCCCTGGACGCTGGCGATTAAATGAATTCCCTCCCCTTCCTAGAGTACAGGCAAGGCACTCCTCCATGCTCACCCTTTTTAATCTTACCCGCAGGCGCCCAGCTAAGCACCTTTCCCAAAATGTGATAGTAAAATACCCAAAGTTCGATCAGTTGTCTTCTCACTCATTATCTGTCCCCTTACGATGGGTGAAAGGCCAAGGGGGGTCGAAAGAGTGAATAGCTGAGGGGGATGGAGGGCGTCTAAGGTTTTTGTGGGGAGGTGGGGGTCAAGGAAAATCTTCCGGCTAGCGTTGATGATGACATAATTTTATAATTATATTAAAAGTCAATGACTCGTGAATTTTAAAAGGTATGTTGTTTATTACATCTCAGCTTTTTAAATTAAGCTTAAATAGATTAAACGTGGAGGGGCCCAACAACTTACTGGAGAGCTATGTACGTACGAGAGCAAGATTAACAACTAAGTACCGTATAAAAATTAACTTGAACAAACTAACCTTAAATAAATAAGCAAGGAGGCTTAGGATCCCACCTAGTCCAGGTGACGACCAAGGTCACTGATCTAGGGGGGGGGGGGTCAGCATTCCTGATTTGTCTCCGACTCTAGGTCTGATTGCACACATTAATAAAATGAGCCGATCCTCAGAAAAGAAGTGCGGAAGGCAAGCGCTGGGGGACGCCACAGAACGTTGTCAACGCGAGCGACATGGCCTGCGCCGGGTCAGCTAGCTGAGCGCAGTCAGCTTCTGCCCGACCGCCCGCGAAAAGTTGCCTTTGAGAGTTGCAAAGGGACCGAGTGAGGAGACCAGACTCAGCAGCCCCGGCGGCCCGGGAGCGCGGGGTTCCCCACGTGCCTGCGCGACCAAGTGTGCCTCGGGACGCTGCCACCCGCCCTACTGGACCTGACACCGCAGGCCCTCAGGAACCCACGCCGGTCCCTGAGCTTAGGGCGGTCCCTGAAGGCCGCGCCCGACCCCTCCCCCACGCCCAGACCCTGCAACACCAGCAGGGCCACCTGCCGCTCCAGGACCAGGATAAAGAGGTCCTAATCGCCGCTCCCTCCAGCCAGACGGTCTGCCGATCTTACCCCGAGACGCTTCGGAAAAGGGTGCTTCGCCGCACCCCGGCTCCAAAAGGCTGGGCAGGTACCCAAAGGCCAGCGCGCCCCACTCCGGGTCGGAAGGCGCCGCCCCCTCGAGCGCCAGCGGTGATCCCAGGCGGCTGCTAGCTGAGGCAACCCCACCGACCTCCCCGGAGCAATCCCACGGCCAGTGTCGCCGTGTGCCCCAGCACGCACCAAGAGTGCGAGGCTAGGCACCCGGCTAGCTCGGGACAGGGTCGAAGCCCAAGCGCCCCAGATCGTCCCTGCAGGGGGACAGAAGCGCAAAGCTGCCACAACTCACCTCCAGCGCGGCTGGTCTGGAGCTGGCGCAGGGCGGGCGGCTGGCGGGGCGGGACAGGGAAGCGCGGGGCGGGGCCTCGGGCAGCGCCAGAATCAAACTCCAGTTGCGCCTCGAGCTCGGAGCCGGATCCTGCAGCGCCGAGCACCAGTTCACCCAGGCTACCCGGAGTCACCGAGTGTAGGGGCACACGGGCAGGGGCAGCCCAGCCAAGGTTCTGATCGGGAAGTCGTCCATAGCCCAGCGCGCTTTGTACCGAGGAGCTACCGTGGAGAGCCCAGTGCGCCTGCGCGCCGCTGCGACTTTTCCAGGCGCACCTCCACACCTTCTGGCCCGCACGACCCTCCCATTCGCCGGGAGTGAACTATCCTTCCCGGGAGGGCCCTTGATGCAGGCAAGTTATCGCCCAGGCGAGCTGGGCGCGCCAGGTTTAAGTTAACACCCCAGAATTGTCTGTGTGCCGTGCCGTTGAGAAGTTGGTTTGGGAACCTGGTTGGATGAGGGAACTCGAGCTCGCGAGTCTTCAACAGGGCCTCTCTGGAGCGTTTGGAAACTTCCAGCCAACCAGGACGCCACAGGGACCTAAGTGTATTCCTCCCGGCACCTCGCGGAGTCTGGCGTCCTAAGTGACTTGACCTGACTTCAGGGTGTGGAGCCTATGAAAGAAGTTTGTTGTCCTAAAACCTCCATCTGGAGCAAGGGCAATAGATCCGCAAGAGATGAGCTAGGAACTGAGGCTCTTTTAAGAAGGTGCTTAGGGATAGGGAGGCCGAGTAGCCAGTTAAAACTGCCGGGGTGCAAAGTCTGGAGCCAGAAGGATCAGGGGTTCTACGTCATTCTCTGTTGCATAGCATATCCCAAGCCAGCCTGGGCTACTGAAAAACGGGTGTAACCAAAGTAAACATAACTCCAGCTGTGGAAGCTCTGATTGTCTGGATGGGAGGCTCTTGACCCGTGTCCCTCCTTGAGTGCGAGAGCGCGCGCGCGCACACACACACACACACACACACACACACACACACACAACCCGTGCACCGAGTGGACCTTACCCACACCTCACTATTCGTCTGTTAACTGTTTCGAGAAGAGCCTGAGGTGCGGAGAAAGGCTCACCCTGGAGAGAGGCTGCAAATTAAAGCTTCCTTGGTTTACCCGGAAACATTCCTGTGAATTCCTCAAAGGGCTGCCCCTCCCCCAGGTCAGATGGTTAGAACAAGCAAACACAACCCAGAATGCTCATTTTTCTCAGCACTTTCCTGCTCTCTGGGTGACAGAGAGCAAATCATTGCCTCCTGGGGCCCTCAGTTTCTGCATCGGTTCGTAGGGCCCTTGGATTCAGGAAACGGCCTCCCGCATCTCTCATGCTCTGGTGCCGCCTTGCTCAGAATCGGGACTGGGATTGCGATGTTTTCAGTGTCCTCATCTGGCTAGCTAGACTACTCAGTCTGTCAACTCTAAACTCAGGAAGACTGGTCACCTTGGCAAATAAGCCGTTCACAAAGACATCCGACTTCATGCCTGGTCTTCATGTTCTGGCCTCTGCATGCATGTGCAAGTGTATATTTACCTGCACATACTAATATGCCCACACGTGACCTGTACACAAAAACACCACACACGTGCAAAAAGAAAAATTAATACCCCCCACACCCAGAATCCAAGTCTTGACCTCCTCTTCATTCTGCCCTCTTTTTACATTTAGTCAACAAGTATGAAGCACATAGGCTCTCAAATGGCAGGTAACTGTGATCAATAAGAAGTATAGCAGGGAGCTGGAGAGATGGAGTTAAGAGCACTGCCTGCTCTTCCAAAGGTCCTGAGTTCAATTCCCAGCAACCACATGGTGGCTCACAACCATCTGAAATGAGATCTGGCGCCCTCTTCTGGCCTGCAGGCAGACACACAGACAGAATATGGTATACATAATAAATAAAATTTAAAAAAAAAGTATAGCAGGCCTATGGTGGTGGTGCAAGCTTTACCACCCAGCACTTGGAAGACAGAGAGTGCATCTCTGGGAGTTCAAAGACAGCCTGGTCTACAAACAGGCGGCCATCCATTGCTATACAGTGAGATCCTGTCCCAAAACAAACAAAAGAGCAGGTTTAAAATTTCAGATTTCTACTTGACACTTTATTTTAGATCTACTCATTTTCTAACAATTAAAATCAATTGATACGTATCATTTACCCTCTCCGTGCACAGTTGGAGTGTTTGAGGGGACTCACAAAGTTACAGACAGACCATTGCCACTCATTTCAGAGTAACTTCATCACCCTGGAGAGAAACCTCAGAGCCACCGGCAGCCTCCTGCTCTCCACCCCTCCCCCAGGCCCTGGCCACCATTGTGTTGAGGAATATTCCTTTACATTGTGTGAAGATGTATCACTGTGATTGGTTTAATAAAGAGCTGAATGGCCAAAGGATAGGCAGGACCAGGTTAGGTGGAACTTCTAGGGACAGAGAAGTCTCAGGAAGAAGAAAGGCAGAGTACCCAGCCAGATGCAAAGGAAGCAGGACATGCATAAGAAGAGGTGAAAGCCACAAGTCATGTGACAGCACACAGAAGAATAGAAATGAGTTAACATAAGAAGTAGTTAGAAATAAGCCTAAGATAGGCAGTGGTGGGGCACAACTTTAATCCCAGTGCTCAGGAGACAGAGGCAGGTGGATCTCTGAGTTTGAGGCCGGTCTGGTCAACAGAGCAAGTTCCAAGACACCAGAACTGCTACACACAGGAAAATCCTGCCAAATAAATAAATAAATACAAAACAAGCCTAAACTAAGGCCGAGCTTTCATAATTAATAGGTCTCTCTGTCATGATTTGGGACTGGTAATCTATATACAGAAGTTACTTTGCTGCCTGGTCCCCCAGCTGTTCAGTCCTAAATAAACACACAGAGGTTTACATTAATTATAAACTGTTTGGCCTATTGCTCACAGTTATTACTAATTAGCTCATAGAACTTAAAGAAACCAATAATTTTTATCGATGTTTAGACATGTGACTTGGTACCTTTTCTCAGTAAGGCATTTTCATCTTGTTTCCTTGGTCTGGTAGCACCACCTATACTTCCTACCTGGCTACCGGCCAATCAGCATTTTGTTAAACCAATATGAGAGACAAATCTTTACAGTGTACAAGAGTATTATCCCACAGCACTTCCCCTTTTTCCTTTTCAAAATAAGAACCCTGAATCTAATCTCCTTTGTTTAGCTTTCTTCCTGACCATTATCCATAACAACTTGTAACCAACACTCTGAACAAAGACAAACATCCATAATCAATTTTTTGTGACCTTCAGAATGTGGCATTTAAAGTGTTTTAAGACCTTAGGGCTCTTCATGACAATGAGACACGTTTGCTCCTGGCAGCATTAATGTACTTCAAGAGGAAGATGGGCATCGAAGAGGCTCCTTATGGAGTTTGCTAGCCATTTGGACAAGAAATTGCTCTTGTCTGGACATGCAGGACCCACAGAGAAATGACTGAAAAAGCTGCCTAAAGAAGGTGAGATAGTCCTTCGGGGTTCCTACTTCATGAAAGAACAAAAGGAATCTGCCAGACATTCTGCAGGACACAGAAGAAAGTGACTGACAAACTGCTAATACAGGCAGAACTGTCTTTGAAATTTCCTGCTTCATAGAAAAGTCTGTCAGATACTATGGGCCTGTAGGCTAAAGATGGATGCCCCAATGTTATAGAATAACTTTGGGTGACTGTCCAGGCACTGAGATGTCTCTGTCAATTCTAGAGTTTTAAAAGTTGCTTACAATGCACTTTCTGCTTATTTAGGTAATATTATATCCTTCTGTAGTCTTTGATGCAGTTGAAGAATAGATATAGTTTTTCTTAGTTATGACAAAAGATAAAGTAGATATAAACATTGTAACTATAATTCTCACTTGATACCTATTTTGTTGTATGTAATTTTAAAGTAAAAGTTAAACCTTCCTTTTTATTTAAACACAAAAAGGGAAATGGTGTGGGAAGTCCTTCTGTATATATGTTGCTTTAATTGGTTAATGAATAAATAAGCTGCTTTAGGACAATGGTTTAACATAGTGTAGCCAGGCCTGAAAAAGAGAGAGAGTAGGCAGAGTCAGGGAGACGCCAGAGGGGAAAGATGCCAGCTGCCAGCTGGAACCTTGCTGGCAGGCCACAAGCCTCATAGTAAAATGTAAAATATAAAATGGGTTAACCAAAGATATAAGAGTTAGCCAGAAATATGCTTAAGCTATTGGCCAAACAGTATTGCAAATAATATAGTTTCTGTGTGATACTATAGGTATCCAGGAACAAACAAGCAGCCTCCTACTACAGCTGAGACACGGTTTCTCTGTGTATCCCTGGCTGTCCTGGAACTCATAGAGATCCACCTGCTTCTGCCTTTTCAGTGCTGGGATGCATGTACCACTACAGCCCAGCTTTGTTGTTTTTGTTGTTCAGTTTTATTCTTTTAAAAATCTGTCCATCAGGCTGGGTGTGGTAGTGTACACATTGGATCCCAGCACTTAGGAGACTGAGGCAGCCAGATCTTTTGATGCCAGCCTGATCTACATATAGAATTCCAAGTTGGTCAAGAATATAGAGAGTCAGGCATTGGTGGCACATGCCTTTAATCCAAACACTCAGGGAAGCAGAGGCAGGTGAATCTCTGTGAGTTCGAGGTCAGCCTGGTATACAAAGCAAGTTCCTGGACAGCTAGAGATACACAGAGAAACCCTGTCTCAAAAAACAAAACAGAAACAAATAAACAAAAAGAATACATAGAGGGATCCTATCTAAAAAGAAAAAAGTGAGAAAAAAATCTCTCCATCAAGAGCTCGGATTCAGCCCCATAATGGCACTTGCCAGCAAGCCTGTGGTCCTGAATTCAGTCCTTGGGACCCATATAGATGAAGGAGAGATCTCACTACAGGATGTCCTCTTCTACATGTATGACATGGTACATACACACACAAGATAATGAATAAGAAAATGCAGAAAGGTTTAGCCTTGTTCATCCTGCAGTTGGGAATTCAGTGTCCTAAGTGTTCCCAGAGGGAACATGAAACAAGGAAGTGAGTCAGGAGAGAGTGAAGAGGACACACAGACAGGTGACACCAGAGAAATCGTGACAGGCCCTAGGGACACTTCTTCTTTACAATCTTCTTCAGTTCTTTCTTTCTTTCTTTCTTTCTTTCTTTATTTATTTATTTATTTATTTATTTATTTTTAATGGAGCAACCCTGTCTAGTACAGGCTGGCCTCAGCCCCCTGAGGTATGGTGGCCTGGCTCTCATTTCCCTTAAAAACAAATAAATAATATGGGATATAATAAATAAAGGTTCTATGCCCCAGTTCTGTGTGAGAGGGTTTTGTATGTGTAGTCTGGTTGTTGATGTTTTCCTGGGGAATAGGGTAGTGTTCAAACATTCTACAGAGCAGTGAGAGCTGGGCTTGTGTCTGTTTTGAGTATTCAGACAGAGGCAGGGAAATAGCAAAGAGTCTTCATAGGAAACAGGAAGGGTGTGCCCTTCGGGGCACCTGGAGTCATCACTTTCAGGCCCTTTTCCAATAAAGAGAAACCCTTTGGGGCTCTAGGTTTACGAAGAGGAGCTATATGTTCTCCTACCCTTGCCAAGGTCTTCCCATTAAGGATACTTCTCTCCTATGCGCCAACGTTCTGAACTCACATTTCACTAGCTCCTTTGCCTCTTACTCATAAACCTTACAAAACCCAGGCAATGACAGCAAAATAGTCCAGATGCCTATGGTTAGAAAACAAGTAAGGTGATTAGTACCTAAATGTGGGAAGAAAAAAAGGACCCAACACATTGCAACCTTAGAATGTGGTGGCCCCAGCGCCTGCTCCCTGGAAACAAGTGTGTGGGATGGTGAAGAATACATTGATTCATTTGCTGTAGTTATTCAAAGACATGTTAGAGAGTTTACATGCATCAAATTGAGTTTTCTGTGTTGCTAATGGACAGAACCCTACTTCAGGAATATAGTGCTGAGGGTAATCTTTAGGCATAATTACAATTATTATGATATTGTGACTTATCAAATATTTATGGGGCATCAAAAGGAGTGTGACAACACTGGGATCATGTGTGCTAGCCTGGCCTGGCACACTTGCTTCCTGTAGAAATATTACTCACCAAATCCTCACCGAGGGCCTGTTCTGTCTAACGTGCTAGTGAGTCGTTACAGAGGACATGAGCAGAAATAGTCCCAAGAAACTTTCCGTCCTGTAGGGGCTATATATATATATATATACACACACACACACATGTATGGGTGGGTATACATGTATACATATCTGTAATACGAATTTTAGCTTTTGTTTTAAATATTTATTTATTTTATGTATGAGTGCTGTATCTGTATTTCTACCTTTATGTCAGACAAGGGCATCAGATCCCACTATAGATGGTTGTGAGCCTCCATGCAGTTGCTGGGAATCAAACTCAGGTCCTCTAGAAGAGCAGTCAGGGCTTTTAACCACTGAGCCATCTCTCCAGCCCCCTGGATTTTAGCTTAAAAGTCATCAAATGTTACCAGTAAAAAATAATATTAACCTCCCCCCCCCCCAAAAAAAGCCACCATCATCCGACTTTGAGTAACTTTCTTTGATCGAGTTCTCTTGTTGTTGCTTTATTAGTTTCCCTTTTTCTTCTTTGCAGTGCTGAGAATCAAGTGTTGGGTAAGCACCCTCTCTTCCTCTGAGCTACAACCTTAGCCAGGCATGCACCTGAGAAAGAAGTCATGGCCAGGAATAGCAGTGTGCCTGCATGAGGGTCCTGAAACCTCATCAGGAAGGTGCATGGTGTTGAAGGTGGGATGGCAGAATCAAGTAATCTACGGGAAGGCAGTTGGAAGAACATGATTCTCTGTGCTGGGATCTGATTTCTTTTTCTTTTTCCTGTATAGCCCTGGCTGTCCAGGAACTTGCTCTGTAGACCAGGCTGGCCTCGAACTCGGGGAGTCTTCTGAGCGCTGGGATTAAAGGCATGCATCACCACGGGCCATCTTCTTGAAGAAGAGCCTTCTCATGAGTGCCATCCTCAGAGGAGACCTGGTATGTCTAACACAGAGCTGAATTTAAACAAAGAAAGCCCGAGTCATCTTTTCCCTTCCAGCCACAGTTGTCAACCCTGACAAAGCACAGCCAGGGGAGGGCAGAGGCTCAGACTGGAGACAATGGCTCGAGTTCAGTGGGGTTCTCTCTGAGATGCTGCTTTGACACTCAGAGCTAAGGCAATTATTTATGGGCCCTTTCCAAGACCCCATTGTCTCCTGTGGCTTCTGTATTTCTCTAGGAAGCACACACGATTCTATGAAGCTATTATTACTGTCTAAACAAACAAGCTCACCCATCCCCCTTCCCTGCCCTAGGTCCTCAGAGAGGTCATGCGCTTATCTCTTCTTTGTGTGTATTCAATATTTGCTCATAGTTGTGAACCTCAGGATCGCTTCTCTGTGTCACCTTCTATGTCTCTAAGAGACCCGGGGCACTGAACTCTCAGTAACTGACCAGCTAATTTGCAGTATTTTTTTTTTATTGTGACAGTATTTTGAAAAGCCAGAAATAATCCAGAGGTTCTGTTATAAAGAATGTTCGATGAAGTGTGGCATAGCAAATGGGCAGAACAATTTGCAGCCAATAGAAATGCTAAGAACCCTGTACATGGTGTTAATTGGCTTTGTATTACTGTGAAATATCTAAGAAGGAGGCTGGAGAGATGACTCAGCAGCTAAGAGCACTGGCTGCTCTTCCAGAGGACCTGGGAAGATTCCCATCAGCTCTCAACCGTCTGTAACTCTAGTTCCAGAGGACCCCATTCCCTCTCCTGGCTTCCACAGGTACCAGATCAGTACAGATGCCTGAATACTAAGACCAGGCACACAGGACACACAGACATTCATGCAGGTTAAACACTCATTCACAAAATTAAGTTAAATTAAAAATAAATAAAATACCCAAGAAAAGACAAATTAGGTACTGGGGAGGCAGCTCAGTCAATAACACACATGTTTTACAAGTATGAAGACCTGAATTTGGATACCCCATACCCATTTAAAAATCCAGGTGTATGCCCGGCAATGGTGGCACATGCCTTTAATCCCAGCACTAGGAAGGCAGAGGCAGCTGGATCTCTGTGAGTTCAAGGCCAGCCTGATCTACAGAATGACTCCCAAGACAGGCTCCAAAGCTACACAGAGAAACTCTGTCTCAACAACAAAGATCCAGGTAGAGGGGGCTGGAGAGATGGCTCAGCAATGAACAACATTGGCTGCTCTTCCAGAGGACCTGGGTTCAATTTCCAGCACCATCATGGAAACTCACAACTGTCTGTAATTTCAGTTATAGGGAATCTGCCAGCCTCACACAGATGTATATGCAGGCAAAATGCCAATGCACATAAAATAAAAATAAACTTAAAAAAAATCTGGGTGTAGCAATGCACATCTGTAACCAGCACTGGGGGGGCAGAGACAAGCAGATCCCTGGCACTCACTGGCTAGCCAGGCTGGCTGGATCAGGCCCTCAATTGTTCTCCATCTTACTTGAAAAATTTTAACTATGATGTTATTTCAAAGGCCCTAGGCTCAATTCCCAGCCCCTACAAGGTGGCTCAATACTATTTGTGATTCCAGTTCCAAGGGACCCAACACTTCTTCTGGCCTCTTCAGACACTAGGCACGCACATGGTGCCCAGACATAACTGCAGGCGAAACAAACGTTACACATATGATTATTCAAAAAATGTAAAAAAGATTTAAAAAATGTTAATGGTTAATAATCTGCTGGTGGAGTCACAAATTATTCAAGCAGCAGCTTCAGACAAATGTGATGCTGAAGGTGTCTTACTGGGGGGCTCGTTACTGGGGGGGCTCATGCCAGGAGGTCTAGTGACTAGGAGGGGCTAGTGACCCAGGGGGCTCGTGACTCGGGGGGCTCATGACTGGGGGGCCTCGTGAGTCAGGGGGGCTCGTCACTCCTTAGGGTGTTCATGCCTCAGGGTGCTCGTGCCTCAGGGGACTTGTGCCTCAGGGGACTCGTGCGGGGGGGCTCATGAGTCGTGGGGCTCATTACTCATGGAGCTCGTGACTCCTCAGGGGGCTCGTGCCTCAGGAGGCTCATGCCTGAGGGGTAGTGACTGGGGGGGGGGGGCTAGTGACTCAGGGGGCTTGTGAAGCTGCTCTTGTGGCTTTTGTCACAAAACTGATGGATCCAGTTCCAAAAAGGGGCACTGACTCATACAATTGTTAGGGACTTATCAAGTGGGCCTCTCCAGAGGGGCCTCCCTGTGGTCTATTCATAGCCTAGCAACGGGAATCCAGGAGCAAGCCCTGAGAAGGGCTGGGACAGAAAATGGCATTGACCAAAATGGTAGCCTCATGCCTTCTGTCTCCTATAACCTCACCTCAGAAGTGGCATTACTATCACAGCCGCCACTTCTATGGTGGCCTGGAAAGATCATGGCACGATGCGGGGTGAGGTGACGTGGAGACAAGGGTCATTGGGGGACACCCTGCAGGCTGGGTTCCTAGACTTGCACAACCGTGTTTATGTAAAAGCCCTTTTCACAACAAACGTACACTTCAAATATGCTTCAAAATAGTAGTTTTTATACGGCCAGTGCTGGCGCACACCTTGAATCCCAGCACTTGGGAGGCAGAGGCAGGCCGATCTCTGTGAGTTCTAGGACAGATAGCGCTACACAGAGAAACCCTGTCTCAAAAAAAAAAAAAAACAAATAGTGTTTTCAGAATACCTAATTCTTCTTATTACAACTTGCAAGCAATAATTATATTTACTTAATGTTTTCTACGTGCCCAGCACTGTTTTTTTTTTTTTTTTTTTTTTTTT
>NW_026067895.1:10032169-10054081 GCF_014885135.2 Alexandromys fortis | reverse complement strand
ATTGTTTTTTTTTTTTTTTTTTTTTTTTGGTTTTTCGAGACAGGGTTTCTCTGTGGTTTTGGAACCTGTCCTGGAACTAGCTCTTGTAGACCAGGCTGGTCTCGAACTCACAGAGATCGGCCTCCCTCTGCCTCCCGAGTGCTGGGATTAAAGGTGTGCGCCACCACCACCCGGCTCTGTTTTAAGCATTCCACATGCAATGCTTACCAGGCTAAAGAAGGCACCTGCTAAATGTGCTAAAAGTCACGAAGTAGGACTTGCAGAGGCAGGGTACGTGACTGTCTGTGGATTCCTACCTAGTAAGGAAAGACATTAGGACAGGAACTCGGAGCTATTCACTGACTTACCAGGTCATCACCAATCATACTGATACCCTCTAGGCACCGGGTCTGACATAACCTTCCAGCCCATCCATGCCTTGAAAACTGAGAGTCACCATTCCAGCTGAGCAGTTTAGATTTCTCCATAGTCATAGGATAAATAAACCAAGACTCAACTGCAAGTTAGACTCATGGCCGTCGAGTCCTTTACCAGTAAGTATGAGAGTTGTAAGTGTCTGGCTCTTCTCCCCTCTCTTCTCACTCACCATATTGCCTCCCCTGGTTATTCCTGGAATGTTCCAGGCATGCTCAGAACTTGTTCCTGCCTTGGGTCATCTGTGTCTGGTGTTTTCCTCCCTCCCTCCTGACCAGCATGTTCTTCCTGTGCTCCCCTGTACTTAACAGACAGGCACATTGTCATGTTGCTATTGAAAATTGCCATTCCAGGAGCTAGAGAGACGGCTCAGCAGTTAAGAGCACTAGCTGCTCT
The DNA here is from genome assembly GCF_014885135.2 of Alexandromys fortis. Classification (NCBI taxonomy): domain Eukaryota; kingdom Metazoa; phylum Chordata; class Mammalia; order Rodentia; family Cricetidae; genus Alexandromys; species Alexandromys fortis. The sequence goes on along the minus strand of NW_026067895.1, from coordinate 10,053,271 downwards.
TCCAGAGGACCTGGGTTCAATTCTTAGCACCCACACGACACCTCACAACTATTTGTAACTCCAGTTCCAGGGGATCTGGAACCCTCACATAGACATATGTGCAGACAAAACACCAATGTATTAAAATAAGAAAGAAAAGAAAGAAAATTGCCACTTCAGCCCTTTGGCACAGCCTTTCTTTTCTTTTTCTGTCTCCACAGTAATCATCACCATCTAGATAATAATGCACTCATAATGTCTGTATCTGTTACATCTGAACAAGACATCCACATGGGCAGGGACATGGGTCTGTTCTGGCAGAGTTGTTCCGTTGAAAATGGAATTGTCAACCTCTATTCCAGCTGAGCTCCTAACAATGGAGCTACCTACAGAATTTTCCTCAAAAGATGTTTCCAGGGAAAATTGTTGCCTTTTAATACTTTATATATTAACTGCCATGTTTGCCTATTTTTCTTAAGTTAAAGGTTATGTGCTAAGAGTGTCTAGAAACTGCCAGCTATTACGGTGCACACCTCTAATCCCAGCACTCGGGAAGCAGAGGCAGGTGCTGGATCTCTGAGTTCAAGGCCAGCCTGGCCTACGGAGTGAGTTCCAGGACAACCACAACTACACAGAGAAATCCTGTCTCAAAAAAAACCAAAGAAATAAAAAGTCTAGAAACCACATAAGACCTGCAAACAGAAGTTGCTTTTAGCCCAGAACAGAGATAAACCAGATCCAAAGTGAAATAGTCCTACTGCCCTGGTAATGGGCCCATCCCTCTGCACAGCGACTCTATAAAACTGAGCAAATATTTATCTTCGACATCAGAAGAAGTCAGTTAAGCAAATGACGTTTCATAAGAAGTGAAATGAAAGACTTCCTTCCTTTATTTATTCTGGATAATCTATTAAATTTTAGTGTGGGTTTAGTCCGCCAGACATAGAGGCATTGTCTGTAAAAGGTCAGCACTCTCTGTATCGCTGCCTCATCCTGTGAATAAACTATAATCTTAGCTATTCTGTACACCAGCACGCTATTTGACAGTGTAATAAAGGTCTCCTTGGCACGACATTTTCTTCAAACCAGCTAATCAGATCAACCGTAGTGATAGTAGTTTAGTTGCACCTGTGTTTCTTGTAACGCACTCCTCAGCTCTACATAAAACATGGTATAACTATATATCCCAGTGAGCTAAGCAATTTCCCCTATTCACAGAGTCGGGGTAGAGGCTCTCAAATCAAGACCATCTGTCAGGTCCCTAAATCAGGCCCGGTTCAAGAGACTCTACTGCCTCTGGCCATCAGTCTAAGCAGTTAGCCTTACCTAGTCCTCTTTATGACAGTTGTCCAGCAACTAAAGACTATTCCTTATGAGCTGATACTACAGAAGCTATTGGTTGTCTTTCTGAAGCTGGGTTTAACTGCCTGTCCTGACTTTCATCTGCTGTCTCTGGCAGTTGTATAAAAAGACATATGGTGGTTCTTTGTTGTCTTGGCAGTTCCCAGCGAGGAAGGATTTTTTCCAAAACAGACGTACTAGCTGTGCCCCATACTACATCGGGATGCCAGAGTGGACCCAGGCCTATGAACTATAAAATGTTTCACTTATTTATCCATAAAATAAACGTATATCTTCTGAGGACTTTCCTTATGCCCACAATCTTTGTAGACCTTGGAAACAGCACACAGAACAGCGTAAAACAAACAACACAACAGCAGCCACAGAAATCTCCTCTTGGGGATCTTCGCCAGGTGTGACACTAATCTTGGTTGTCAGGTTGGCACATCTGGAAGAGGGAAGGTCAATTAGGGCATCGCCTGCATTGGGTTGGCCTGTGGCCATGTGTGTGGGACATTTATTGATTGCTACGTAGGAGGGCCCAGTACAATGTGGGCAGTGCTACCTCTGGGCAAGTAAGTGGTCCTGGGTTGTGTAAGAAAGCTGGCTCAGCGTGAGCAAGAAATAAGCAAGCCAGCAAGCTGCATCCTCTGTGGTTCCTGCTTCAAGTGCCTGCCTTGAGTTTCTGTTCCTGCCCTGGCTCCTCTCACTAATGGACTATAAGCTGTAAGATGAATTAAACCCTTTCCTTCCCATGTTGCTTCTGGCTGTGCTTCATACTTTGCATTTTGATCTTTTCCGGGCTAGAGCTTGGTGCTGGGTGTTGACAGCGAGCTACCACTATAGTCAGTCACCAGATATGGGGGAACGACAGACCCTGCAGCGATGTGTGGCTGAGCTGCACCATTTCCATAGGCGAGGTGCATCCAGAGCACTGCCAATCAAGGATGCTGTCAACCTACAACAGACTTACGGGGATGGAGGGAGGGCTTATGGGAAGGAACCCTTATACTTTGAATACTTCATTTTACAGTGTATAAATTGTACCCTCTAAAAGAGTTTGCGTATATCTTTGATGGGGTCACATGCCTATTTCTGCACCTATCATTGGCCAGGAGAATATGATCTATTGATTGACCAAGCCTGAGACTACACCCTACTCCTGGAAGGCAGGGATAACATCATTTTTCTCTAAACTTTCTACAGCATAGTAACTGGGAATGCAAAGAGGGTGGTTCCCAGTTTAAACTCAGAGAAGTAGATGTACTTCTTAAGGCCAAGGACCAAAGTTGACTTTTGACTAGTCCAGACTTCTTGGGCCTCTCTGAACACTCATGAATCTGCTGTAAGCCAAATATTGGACACACTCCTGTCACATTGATGCCTAAGTTCTGCTGTTCTTGCCCTCTGTATGCAGGTCTCCAAGCAAAGCAGAAGGCCATGTGTGGGCTCTTATTCTTGGAAATACGAGAAAGTCCTTAGGTGTGCTAACATGGGAAGGGGAAATGCTATGAGGCCGCAAACCCAGACAAAGAACTACAGGCAACTAAGGAATGCAAAGTGAGGGAGAAGGAATCTGCCCCAGGGAAGAGCCCTCAGACTGACTTTCTACTACCGAATGACCAGCCCTGAAATCATAAACAAACAGGTCACACTATACAGACAAACAGGTCACATTTATGTATTTAGGAACGCGTGCATGCACGTGTGTGAACAAGGTGGGTTACATGGGAAGGGTTTGGAGGGGAAAAAGACAAAGGAGAAAATGATGTAATCATGAGGGGCTTTTTGTTTGTTTGTTTGAGACAGCATCTCTGTGTGTGTAGTCCTGGCTGTCCTGGAATTCACTTGTAGACCAGGATGGCTTTTGAACTCACAGAGCTCCACCTGTCTCTGCCTCTGGAGTACTGGGATTAAAGTTGTGTACCACCACTTTTCTGGGGGTGGAAGGTTGGAAAGCATGTTTTAATTAAGAAAAAAACTTTAAAAAGCAAGTCCTTGTCCTTGTTCAGCACTCAGTGTTTGCTGGGTTGAACTTGAGAATTCTCAGTGCTTGCTGAAGTGTGGTCACAGACTCCCTGTGACCTTGTTAGCTAACCAGCAGCCTAGTGCCTCCAAAATAAGATGAGAAACAAATTGACTGTCTTTTTCCTTCCCTTTTCTCTCTCTCTCCCTCCCTCCCCCCCTCCCCCCCCTCCATTCACCTGTCTTTACTCCCTAAACCCCCAGCCCTAGTATGAGCCCTATTCTCCAAATTCTTGGGTCTTCCCCTGCAGCAGCAGAGGTTCTCAAACTGTGGGTTGTGACCCTTTTGGTGGGCTAGAACAACCTTTTCACAGGGCTCACCTAAGACCATCAGAAAACACAGATATCTACATCATGATTTATAAGAGCACCAGAAGTACAGTTGGAAAGTAGCAACGAAAACGATTTTATGGTTGGGGGTCACCACAACCTGAGGAACTGCATTAAAGGCTTCCAGCATTAGGAAGGTTGAGAACCACTGCCCTATAACATTTCTGTGCTTTCAATGTTGCGGGGCAGTGAGCTTAGGAGTGGGAAGTTCTGACTGAAGCAGCTCCCCGGGTTGAAAGGCACAACTGAACCGGCTACATATTAACCACTTGAAACCCCGGGTGCACTGCCATTCCCAAGCATTCCAGGGCATGGTTGCAAGCTCGCCTTTTAGACACCTTTCACAACAGACTGGCCAGGAAGCTGGGCCACCCCGGCAGCATTCTGACAACGGTTCTCTGAATGTGACCTTGGCATCCCACTCTCTGCTGTAGGATTGGAGCCACACTGCCCCGTTGCTCACCCTCACTCAAGAGTGAGCTCTCCTGGGCACCTTGGGTGAATCTGACATGTTCCGGTTCAGCAGACTCTGGCTGACTGGAGAGTCCCGGGCACCCCAGCACCTCAGAGGGCTGCAGTTGGAATCTGTGACAGATCTGTGATCTTTATCTTACACGGCCCTCGAGGCCTAGACATTCTCACAGCTTCGTGCTGCACAAAGTGAGTCCACGCCTGAATGCACAGGAATGCAAACCCAGCGATTATTTACCAGGTGGGACGTGGGCTCTGGGCTTCTTTCTGGCTGGAGATAACTCTGTCAAGTGTCTGCTTCTAGTTTTGATGGACTGTATTCTAAACCTGTCTTAACCTGAGGAGAAAAAGAATCCCATATGGAGGAAGAAGAATCTCCATATGAAGGGCCATCTGGAGAAACGGGTGTGCAATAAATCACCGTGAGCATCAGCTGGACTTACTGGGGGCCCAGCTATTTTCCTGCAAGTGGAAACAGGAGAAAACAGCGTGGGCCCCTGAATTCTGCCATGAACGTCCTTATGGGACGGCCAAGGTCCCAAGACACTGGGCTGTCAGCCTGGGAAGAAGCTGTGCTACCTGGGAAATGGAAGACATTTGCTGTTCCCCTCTTCCCCTTTCATCCATAGTCACTAAAAACCCAACTTTTCTGAAGAAAAAAAAAAAGAAAAGAAAAAGAAAAGCAACCTGTTTCCTTGGACATGCTTGCCTTTGGAAGGCATTGTGTTTCGCAGTTTGCACTGACTCACTGAGGTACAGGGTTGCCAGTCAGTGCCATAGAGGCAGAGTCGCCACCAGCACCCAACTAACTCCCTTCGCCGCTTCTCCATTTGGGAAGTTAACCCATCACAGTGAAATATTTGGTACTGACTTAAACAATAAACATGAATTTTCTGTGAGGAAACTAAAAGAAGTCTATATGAAATAATTTTGGGTTTCTCTGTGCACAACAGAATAATTTTAAGGGATACGATTTAAAAGAGCAAAACAGGGATTGGAGAAATGGTTTAACAATTAGGAGCACTCGCTGCTCTCCCAGAGGACCTGAGTTCTCACCCCAGCACCCATACCCGGCAACCGACAACTGAATGTAACGACAGCTCCAGGATGTCTAGTACCTTCTTCTGACGTCTGCAGGCACTAGCAGGCACATGTACGCACATGTACACACCATACACACATGTACACACACACACACACTTTATTTTAAAGAAAAGAATGGAAGAGACATTAAGATTGAGCTGGCTGCATCGATTCCATGCTGTGGGTCTTGCCCTCCTATGAGCAAATTGCCCCTTCACGTTCTTTCCCCTTAAGAGGTGGTGAACCGACCCAGGGAGGGCTGTTGTCCTCATCCTTGAATCGGTGATCCAACCCCAGCCAAAGTTCTTCTCTTAGATTTTTTTCCCTACTGAAGACTGCCCTCCCTCTTTGATAAGATCACATGACTGACACCCAGATTTGTAGGAGGCATGGCCCTCATCATTTGGAGAAACCCAAAGGTCGAGGAAGGAAGATCGAATATCCTCAGGAGGAGGGATTCCCACATGGATACCCCATCTGACCTCCAACCTAGGAGTCTTGTCTCCTACTACCCCGAGTTCTTGACCATCCTTCTTCTACAGCCTCAGCTGTATTGGGAAGCCCCATCTCTGTCCCTCTGTGCACAGTGCCACCTCCCTTCTTTTCTTCTTGGTCTCTTCACTGTCTACAGCTGGCACTGGCTGGTGCTATGCCTTCCCTTCCTTTGCACAGCTGTGTCGGCTCTTCGAGGAACCTTGGAGAGATGAGGCTCAATCTTGTGCATGGAGGTGTCGATAGACTATCATACCCTAGGGAAAGCTCCCACCCGTGAGAGCCAAAGGAACAAGGAACCTATTTTATTTATGAGCACTGGTGTTTTGCTTGCATGAGGGTCTTGGGTACCCTGGAGCTGGAGATAAAGACGGCTGTGAGCTGCCATGTGGGTGCTGAGAATTAAACCCAGGTCCTCTGGAAGAGCAGCCAGTAGGAACAAGTAACTCTCACAAAGTGCACTTACTTCCCAGTGGCCGGGCACAAGGAGCAAGGCCAAACCCTTACAAAACAGTGATGTTGGCCTTAAGAAAGGAATCGCACTAGCGAGAAGTCCTGCTTGATGACCCTAGGTGGCTAGTATATATCTGGGTGAGAGCTTGCTGCTTTTAAATCATCTTCCCTGACTAAGAGACAGTTCCTGCCTTTGATAAAGTGGAGAGGCCAATCCTAAACACAGATACAGTTGTAGGATGGTGCAATGTTTTGGGAAGGAAGTTTCCAGAAGCAAGTGTTGCATAGGGCACCGTCTATGGTTCGGTCCAGGCAGCACAGATATTATGGAGGGTGGAACTGCCCCCAAACCTCCACCATAGACAGCTGCATGCAGGGGCACAGGGTTCTCTTGGGGGCATGGTGAGCTCCTATTTCCTTTACTGTACAAAAGGGCTTGGATCTCTGGCTGGCACCTGGATCCTGGGAGCAAGCAAGCATGCCTGGGGTGGAAAGTCTCCTCTCCCACACTTCCTTTTACCTTTTCATTCCAAGCTCACATCTAGGTCTGGATCACCACCTGGAGGGGCCTCAAGAACAACATTTTAGGACTATACCCACTTGCCAAGGTTTTTTACTTCGATTCCTACCTTGATTTCATTTCACGAATCTTCACAACTGAGGCCCTGAAAGCTTTCTTGATAAAGTGGGGGTGTCTCCCTTTTTAATCCCTGTCCTTCTCTAAACCCCAGGCTGCAGCACCTTTCTGCCCCCCAAATCCCTGTGCGTGCCCACTAGGACCCCTGGAGACACGTGATTCGATAAACTTTTAAACCTGCTATTGCCCGGGAGACCATGGGTCTTGGTGGATTAGAACCACTGAGATTCTTATGTTGCTGAATTCCACGCAATCCTCTTTAGAAACCTTTTGCTTAATATGCTTTAGAGGCATTCTGGGCCCCAACTGCAAAGTGGGTGCCCAGGGCGGGGGAGGGGGGTTGGGGGGTGGGGGACGGCTGCAGACAGAGCCCAGCTTTTGACCACCAATGTTATTTTAATTATTGCAAATCCGTCATGGCTGCCAAGTGCTCACTCTCATTCCTATTATTAACTGGGAACCTTGCCGGGCAGTGGCTTCTTTTCAAGTGGAAGTCTGTGGACTTTGAGGCCCTCAGGGGGACGCTTCCAGTCAAGCTGAATACAGGTGGGCCAATGTGGTAGTGCATTTCCTCCCTGGGAAAGCGTGGAAGCATGCTGGGAAGGAGGAGGCGCAAGTGGGTCTGGCTGGGTTCTAGGTCAGTTGCGCATACACGCGCTGAGTTCTGTAGATACCTTTCCTTCCTTCTGCCCAGAGGACCTTGTTAGCCTTTGCCAGGCTGTGAAAACTGGCAAGGCAAGTGGGACAGACTAAGCATTTGTTTTCTGGTAAGTCAGGCCTCTGTCCTGCCCGCACCTTTGGCCTCGTTTTTGATCAAGGTTGCAGGCACCGGATGCGGTGTGTGGGGGCGGCGTCTAAACTTTCTCCGGGTGTTGGTTTAAAGTAGAGTTACCTTACATTTTGGGTGGTACTTCTGAGTTTCCAAAACTGGTTCTCAGTCACTTGGTTTCTCATCGGATTTCCTCAGGTGGAAGCAGGGTTCCTCTTTCAGTGAGAAATTTCCGAAGCTCAGAGCCCTAAGCAAGTTGGGTAGTTTTGCAGGGCTATGGCGTGGAAAAAATTGAAAACCAGGACTTGTGCTCCTTAGTCGGAAGACTTTCAGTGCCCACGCAGACTCTGCAGTGTCTCACTAATAACCTCAAGAAGCTTGTTGGGCAACAGGACAGTTGTCGGTGGCGTTATCTCTTTGCAGAGAAGAGCCGGTGAGGGACAGAGGTGAGGGAGCTGTTTCTTCCTTTGCGTCTTTCAAGGCTGTAACATTTGAAAATCACCCCCCCACACACACACACACACACTCACAGGCTCCTTGCTGCCACTGTGTTCCCAAGGGAAACTCAGTAGAGGTGACAAACATTCAGCTGTTAGGCTAATGTCACAAACATCTTCCTTCAGGGTCGGAGCGATTGCCCTGTAGTTAAGAGCACTTTTTGCTTTTATACAGGACTGGAGTTGAGTTCCCAGCGCCCACATGGTGGCTTGTTTTAATCCAAGTCAGGTATATACAACTACTGAGTTACAACCTGAGGTGCAGTGAGAGCTGCCCCCTGAAGGAGAGAGAATGGAGCACATCACAGGGTCCCCCTCAGCTTTCCTCCAGGGCTTGCCCGAAACCAAAGGGCTTCTGTGGCATGTCCGGATTCTCACGGTCAGACAGCAGGTTATTTGTGCTGTGCCTGGGAATGTTAAAATGTCTCTCTCCTAACTCCATCTGTTTAGATACACATTCAGATCAAAGCCCAAGCAAGGCCTCTGTTTATGCTATTGTTTAAATAAGAGCAGCAAGCCTTATTTAATTTTTAATGTCTTCCTGAAGACTATGAGTCGATGCATGCCCAGTGGTTTCTGCAAACATTTCGAGACTGAGGACTGAGAGAACTCTGTTCTGACCAGAGGGGTGAGAGGCTGCATTAGAGGCCACTCCGGACGCCACTGCTTGACCAAGGCCACGCGACCATGGTCTCTGCAGCTCTGCAACACTCTGAGTTGTCAAAGTAACAAACAGCAGCTGCACAGGGAAGCATTTTGCTTGTCGTTCTTATTCCATCTTTAGTATTAGTCAAGGTCATGAGTTGTAGGAAAAATATATAATTTAATTCTCAAATAACAACTTTCTCTTTTTTCCTAAAATACATCGTCAAAAGAGTCCAAAGCTAATATATTTTGTAGCAGACAGAGAACACGACGTTCTGGAATGAAGGCAGAGCTATTACCCTTTTATAAAAATCCGTGTCGTCCCAGAGAAAAGGAAAAGGAGTGAGCGAGAGCAAGCATATAGAAAATCAGCAAAATGCTATGGGAGAACTGTTCCCGCCTTGGGGAATTTGCCATCAGTGAGGTGCGGCTGGGCAACCTGTACTGTCTGTCTCCCACAATTGTCCCCTGGGTAAAAGTGGGCTCACGCAGCTTAACAGAAACAACACAGAAATAACGAGACAACGCTCAGTCCGGCAATGCAGGTATTCCAGATTCCCAGCCATCACGAGGGAGAGGCTTCCAAGGCATCTTCTTTCTCATAGACATACTGGAAAACGGTTCACTCTTCTGGAGTTTCTCTTTCCTTCCCACCAAGCAGATGAGTGAACTCACTTGGAATAGGCCACAGCACAGTTTTCCACTCTTCCGTCCACAATTTGAGTTTATCTTAGAGACTTAAATATAGGTCAGAAGTCACTTCATAGGTGGACAGTGATGGGCCACTCAGCAGAGACGTCTTAGGCTTTGCTTGTACAGCATTGTGAAAAAAACACTTTAATAAATATGATTATGCCCACTTTTCCCACCCCACCCCAGCTTCCGGAATACACTTGGGTATCGTTCCATGATCACGGACCCCGAAGCTTCAGGGCACTGGTTGGGCAGGGACTGTGTAGTCAGTCTCGGGTGGCTGCTGTCTCCGTACCAGCGAGTCCTTTTGGGTAGTAGGGCCTCAGTCACTACAGGTAAAGGTGGCTTTTCTCAGCTGCCCTGTGACAACTGGGTTTCACATTTCCTGAAGCTAGATCTGTGGAAGGAGTCCCTGAAGGAAGGAGAGAGAAAGATCACAGAAGGATTAATTGGCCTTTTAATGGGGGTGAGGGAATTATGAGCCAGAAAGATACTGGTGCTGGGGAACTTAGTAAATAAAAAGAGGAACTGAGACCCATTTACACTGTACACTCTCATACGCACAAACACACACAGACACAAACACACATACACACGCATGCACATCAGCTACACTGTGTAGCCTTGGGAATACCCTGGTACAAGGCCAATAACAAGGGGCTGGGAGAGGTCAGGGGAAGGTTGGTTGGCTAGAGGCCTGCCTCCAAGGCCCCTAGTCTGCTGTTGGTGAGGGGGTGTTTCTGCTTTCTGCCAGGAGCAGGTGAGCAAAGCTGGATTTGTGGCACCCCAGTGACCCCCGTTACCCAGGAAGAGGCCTCTCTGGTCCCTGCTTACCTCTTCTGACTGTCAATTCTGAATATGGGCTTGTAGAGCTCTGGGATTTTCCGCTCGATCATGGGCCTGAGGCTGTCCCTCAGCTTGTTATAGTTCTTCTTGAGCTCCTGCTGGTACTCCCGCTGCTCCGCCGTGATGAGCCGCCTGTTCTTCTCTACAGCCTCACCGCATCTGAGGTGGAAAGAGGAGGTTGTATGTCCTTATTGTCCGTACTGAGTGACTTGGAGGACAGCAGCAGCATGACCGCTTCTTGAATACCTCTGCTATTATCTGCGTCCAGAATGTTTCCTCAGGGCCTGGTTATCAGCTGACAGGCTCTGGGGATGTGACTGGATCGTGGGGCTTTGGAGCTCATCCGTGGACGAGTCCATCTATAGGGTCATTCTCTGATGGGCAACTGGGAGAAATAGGAGGCAGCATCGCAACAAAGGGAGTGGGTCCTTGAAGGAATGACCTTGGGGGTATGTCTTGTCTGTAGCCTTTCTTTGTTTCCTGGCTACCCTGAAAAGAACAGCCTCCTCCAAATCATGCCCTGCCCCCATGATGTTCTGCCTTTTTGTAGGCCAAAGTAATGGATCCAGTTGTCCACCGACTGAAGCTCCAAAAACTGTGGACTAAGTAAATCTATTTCCGGCAAGTGCTTTGTGTCACCGTGATGTAAAGTTCACAACCACAACCTCTGATATGCTTGTGTGTGTGAGTGTATGTGTATGGTGTGTGTAAACATGTGTGATGTGCGCATGTCTGTGCAAGCACTCAGAGATCAAAGGAGGACGTTGGGTAGTCTCCTCCATCACAATCTGCCTTATCCCTTTGAGGCAAGGACTCTTCTGGAACCTGGAGCTGATGAGTTTTGCCTTGGCAGCACAGTAAACTATAAAGACAGCAATCCTTCAGTCTCTCCTCATTCTTTGATTGCTGGGGTTACAGGAAGGTGTGGGACCATGCCCTGCTTCTTACATGGGTGCTGGGATCCGAACTCAGGTCCTTACGTTTGGGCAGCAAGTGCTCTTACGCACTGAGCCATCAATGAAGCCCCACTAAGAGTGTTTTCAGACCTTGTGGCCCTTCAGTTCCCCACAGAGCTTTCCAAAAGCAGACTGTGGCCAAGCATGGCGACATACCCCTTTAATCCTAGTATTTGGGAGGCAAAGGCAGGTGGGTTTCTGTGAGTTCAAGGCCAGCCTGGTCTACAAAGGGAATTCAGGACAGCCAAGGCTGTTACACAGAGAAACTCTGTCTCAAAAACAAACAAACAAACAAACAAACAAAAAACCCCAAAACCAAAAAAACAAAAGGCAGACTGTCAGGTCCTGCTTCAGGTTTGAGAGTCAGCACTGCTGGGTTCTGCCAGGCATTCAGCCTAGAGTCTTGAAGAAAGCCAACTTACTTGAACAGAGGGGCTTAGAGAAACGCTGCCCAGAGAGTGGACTATAAAGTCACTATCAGCATAAGGTCTTTAACGTGAAAGTTGACTTGGGAAATTGAAATCTGAGGCTGTATCACTCACATACTGCCTCTCCAAGGCCTTACATTACTAGTAATAATAATAATAACAAACTAGTTCTGTTTATTTATACCCTGAAGCACCAGAAACCTACACAAAGTGTACTAGACGCACACTTTCTTGGGGCACATGGCCACCCTCACGAGGAGCAATTCCTGCCTAAAATGAGCTCACGAGAGAAACTTATAGCTGTGTAAGAAGGAGAGACAAGCCATAAGCTAGGTGTGGCGCACACCTTTAATCCTAGCACTTGAGAGGCAGAGGCAGGTGGATCTCCATGAGCTGGAGGGCAGCCTGGTCTACACAGTGAGACGCTGTCTAAAAAAGGAAAAGGGATTAGCCATAACACAGCGAAGTAAGATAAAACAAGAAAAAGTAAGAGTAGCTAGAAAACCCAGCGTCAAAACAACTCAAACAGCAACAAAAAGTAGGAAAATGAAAAGACAAAAAGCCCTAGAAAAGAATGAAATAGAATTTCTAGAAATGAAGTCACAGAGATAGTAAACCCTTAGGAACCAGGTTAAGCTAGACACTACTGGAGAACTAATGGCAAAGGCTGACAATTGCCCAGAGCTGAAAACAGGGCCGATTCCCCTACTGAATAGATTCTAGCGCACTCCACGGTGGTGGAACTCTGCAGCAATAAATCAACAAACAAAAAACCCACCTCAACCCATGGCTACCTGACTTTTGGGACCAGATGACTACAGCACAACTGTTCTAATTGAGTCTCGGCCCCAGCAATCCTTCCACCCAGAACTCTAGTCCTCTAGTCACAGAGCATGGGGACAAAGAGCGTGTCCAAGGGACGGGATGGGGTGAGCCAGAAGAGCAGAGAATCTGCACCAAATTTAGTTTTCTTGTTGGTCATTGCAGGTGCAATGAGGAAGAACAAAGAGATCCGTGTGTGTGCACAGACATGAGTGCAAGGGCCCAAAGAGGCCAGAGGTGCCGGATCCCCTTCGGATTGGAGTTGCAGGCAGTTGTGAGCCACCTAATGACGGTGCTAGGATCAGACTCGGGTTCCTTGAAAAAGACCAGTTCCCACATTCAGCTGCTGAACCATCTTTCCAGCCCCCTAAATCACTTAGTATTTATAATTAAAAAAATTTTTTTTTTAAATTTTATGTCTGTGAGTGTTTTGCATTCATGGGCCCGTGGAGGTCAGAAGAGGTCATCAGATCCCCTGGGACTGGATTTAACGATGGTGGTAAGCCACACACAGGTGCTGGGAACGGAACCCAGGTCCTCTGCAAAGGCAACAGTGCTTTTGAGCCACCTCTCCAGTCCCGATGTTTATCATCTTTAGTTTTTGTCTGTAGGTGTGATGTGTATGGACCCGCAGTGTATGCAGTGCATGTGTAGAAGCCAGAAGACGACATCAGGATTGTCCTGGAGACCGGGTCTCTTACTGGATGTGGAACTAGGCTGCTGGCCAGCAAACACAGCTATCCTCCTGTCTCTGCCCCCCTCCTATGCTGAGGTCACAGGTGCATGCACAGTGACATCTGGCTTTTTATGTGGGCACTGGGGATTTGAACTCTGGTCCTCATGCTTGCTCAGCATGCGCTCTTACCCATGAACTATCTCCCCGGCCCCAAGTCTTTGCAGAAATGAGAACAATCAGAGAAGGGAGAGAAAATAAGAAAAATATTGCAGTGTTTATGATGCTCTAGCAGGTTGGGGAGAGGAGGAGACAAGCGTGGCATTTGTCTGTCTGAGCTTTTGAAACCTGCAGGCATTTCCTCTTAGGAAAGGACAGAGAGAAGACTTTTTGCTCACTTGGCAGCCATCTGAAGAGTGCCAGGAGGCTGGGAGTGCTGACTGCTGCATGCCAGGCTGCCAGCTGGGTCTGGACAGCTACAGCTGAGTCAGAAGCCACTGCCCAAGGGCAGGAGAAGCAACTACAGATTCGGGCAGGGCCATGTCCACAGAGCTGTCTTCACAGGAAGGGTGGCTTGAGGTCACCGAGGAGTTCTGGGTTACCGACCAGCCTCCTGGGAAGCCGAGATGATAGAGCTCACAGAAACACAGGCCCAAGAGGGGCCACACGTGACTTCCAGTGGAGTCACCTCTGCCACCTGGATATGAGAACACACCTGTGCAAAGCACTTGATACTGCTGTCCTGTTCTCAGATAGCAGCGACTTCCTCATTGGACTTGGAAGGGTGAGCAACTGGGGGAGGGACGCTTTATCCACTGCTTGTGCTGAGGGCAATTTACCTGATTGACACCCATTTTAAAGGGACAGGGTGATAGGCTACGGCTCCTGACAGCGTGGAATAAAGTAGAGGGAAAGTTAACTGTAGTTAAGTCACAAGGGCAGTAGCGGGACTTTCTTCTCTATGGCCTTCATGCTTGGGGCGTGACTTCTCCACACCTGTAGTATGAAGAGTGTGTTGGGCGGGCGAGGTGGTGAGCTGGCACTGACAGCTGGCCCCGAATGGCTCTTGGCTCACACTTGTCTTTTTAAAGAAGAAGGCAAAGGAATTGAATGATGACCGGGTGGTGGCGGTGCCTGCCTTTGATCCCAGCACTGGGGAGGCAGAGGCAGGTGGATCTCTGTGAGTTCAAGGCCAGCCTGGTCCACACAGTGAGTTTTAAAGGATGTTGACTTTGAATAACTCTGCTCAAAGATCCTCCTAGGGAAACAGATGATCACCTGCCCTGCCCTCTGACTGCATTTTCCAGAGGCCTGAAGCTAATCTGGAGCACACGCCTGGTAGGGATCAGCTAGGGCACTTCATCTATGTGGGGTCTTAGGGAGGACTCACCAATGGCATTGAGTGATCCAGCAGAGGGCATTGATGTGAACCCTAAAAGTGACTCTTCGCTCAACCAACTTCCTTTTCTGTTCAAATTTCGCCCAGAGCCATTGTGCCTCTTTCTTTCTGGTCATGGCCTGCTCTCAAGCACAGGCTGCCCCAGCTGGACTCCCATGAGGCAGCGGGGCTGGCATTCCTGACAGTCTTACAGCCATGTCATCCTTCTAATAGTCACGGCTCCCTCTCACTACCATCTTCTTCCTTCCACCTGAACATTTGGGACAGAGAGTAGGTGATAGTTTCCCATAAAACCCACCCCGGCCCACAGTGGACCTGCCCTTTCTGATCTCCAGATCCCTGTATCTGGAGCATTTTTAGAGTTCTCAGTACACACTGCACTGTGTTGTTACTTAGCAATGCAATGGTACAGCCCATCATCAGGGGCAGGGGAAGGTCCAGACCGAATACCCAGAGCAGAGCAGACAACACAGGCTATACACTCACAGCCCACGAGGTTCAGCAAGGCCCGCCCACTGCCAACTCTGGAGGCCATCAACTGCAATGAATTTCAAGTGAAAAGACATGCTGAAAAAGTCCTTCTAATTAATGATCCAAATATTTTTTTCTAGCCCTTTGCTACAAAAATATCTAGTAATTAGCCTGGCATGATGGCATGCACATTTAATTTCAGCGTTCCAGAGCCAGAGGTAGGAGGATCTCTGTAAGTCTGAGGACAGCTGTTCAGCATAGGGAGTTCCAGGCCAGTCAAGAGTACATAGTAAGACGCTGTCTCAAGGAAGGAAGGAAAGAAGGGAGGGAGGGAGAGAGAAAGAGAGAGAAGAGGAAGGGAGGAATGGAGGAAAGGATGAAGGGAAGAAGAAAGGACCACAAAACAAAAGCAAATAAACTACTATGAGTAAAGAAAATGTACCTTGTATACAATGGCAGAATTGCTATCAAAGGGGAAACACAACATTAATAGATGCGACCTATCATATACACCTATTTCCAAGTACCTGTGCTTCATTGCGGGACACAGCGTATGATAAAGGCAGGATCTCCATTTCACCCAACAGCAGCATCCTAGTGAGTTTTCAGTAAATTCGGCAAACTAACTTTCAGGTTCCCGTTCTCCCCACCTGCCCTGCAAGGCTATTCCCGTATTCAGATGGGGCACCAAGGTTCTGGATGGGAACGTGACTGGCACATACGCTCTTCTCCTGTAAGTGAAGCGGCATCATACCCGTCCCCAGCCTTCTGTTAGGGCTGCTGGAGACCAGAGGTACCTATCTGTTTTGCAGGGGTCACATGGCCCTGCCCAAAGAGTCATTTTCTGTCTGGGCTGAACCAGCTGCCCTTGAAGCGAGCTGCACACAAGTCAGTAGCTCATACGAGGCTGGCTTCGCATGTGGACATGTCTTCTTTGCGAAAGCCTTCCCTTTGTCTACCCAACTGAGGCAAGTAAGTCACTGTACAATGTGCAGAACCACATTGTTAATAATACTGAGCTGTGGGCCACAAAGCATGGCACTACTAGGGACTGCTGGGAAGTATTTTTCTCACCGTGGAGAGCCTCCTGTTGTTCAGAGGAGCCTGTTCTCTGCCCTTCCAGAGAGGCCTCTCCTTGGGTAAAATGAGAGGATTTTATTTTTCCCTCTATGCAAATAACAACGCTAGTCATGCCAACAGGTCTTGACTTAATTGGGTCAGCCACTACCAGCACAGAGAGAATAGGAATGGCCGAGATCCAGAAGACCTGCTACCACTCAGCTCTGCTGCCAACTGGCTCGTGTGTGGCCATTAGTAAATTCACCTCCCATCTCCAAACCTCCCATGCCTCATGTGCAAAGAGAAGAAGATACCTGTCTTACGTCATGACTGCAGGCGCAGTGCAGCAGCAGCGGCAAAGCATCCCACACATGGAGTGTTAGCTTCTCAGTGGTCAAACAAGCACTGTCGCTCTATTGCCCTGGTCTTTAAGCGTATGAGTGAGTGTGTGTGTGTGTGTGCATCACAAGCATCTGGCAGGGTTCTTAAAGCAGAGCCTATGATCCAGGGTGGTATCTGGAATACTTTTTTATTTGCTTTTGTAGCGTTGGGGATGGCATCCACGACCTCATGCATGTCAGGCAAACACCCCATTGCTGAGCAGTGGCCCCATGCTGCCAGGCCCCAGCCACAACCATCCCCCTTCTTACCGCATTATGAACTCCTTGAAGCATAACCTCAGCTTGTTGTGATGGCGATAGAGCTTTGGGTCAGCGGGAATTTCAGCCAAGAACACTTGGGCTACCTCCAGTGGTCCCTGATGGAGAAAGCGAAACACAATACAGATACTGGAATGAAAATTAAATTGCTTGGGAGAGAGAGAATGTTGGGAGGGCTCCTTAGTTCGGGCATTTAATTTTGTAGCTTGTTTCATTGAAAAAAAAAAAAGCCCAGGGAAGTCTTGAATTTCTCAGGAAATTGGTTCTTGAGGAGGATTAAGAGTTTTAGGAGAATACTGACTAGTATTGAATGCATCTCAAATACTAACCCTACAGCCTTCCCTTCATACCACAAGGTAAGGCAACTCCAGCAAAGGCTATTGCGAGGGGTTCCTCTAACACAAGAACTATCTCTATCCGTTCAGTCACACTGGCTTCTCCATCATCAAGGCCACAGACAGAAGGTAGCCCTGTCTGGTAGCCCTGGTGGAAGAAACCATTTTGTGTAAGCCCTGGTTTGAGTCAGAGAAATGCACAGGCCATCTGTGGCCTGTGGGTGAGAGAGGAAACCGCTTCTGTTTTCTTCATAGGACTGGGACTCCCAAAAGCAGAAATGCCCTAATGTTTGTATAGTGTTGGGCACACGGTAGTCTTTCTCCTGCCTGGTGACTCTGTTACCCAGATTTTGAGCAAATTTAGAACTTCTGCAGAGGAAGTTGGAGGAGGTGCTGGCTGGAAAGAACAATGGTTGGTGAGTTTTTGAGCATGCTGGTGTGGAGAACCAACATCAAGGCCACAGACAGAAGGTAGTAACTAGACTTGTATGTCTCTCCATCTGAGACAGGCTGAATTCGATGCTTACCTCATGTGTAATGGTTCTCATAGGAATAAGAAGCATCACCCTTTTTAGTTGGCTTGAGAGCCCAGCCCCAGATCAATCCTGGTTGGCAAGACCCTTGCTATGCAGGGTATACTTGGTAGCTAAACGAGCAGAGATGGGCTGGGCCTTTTCTTCTCTATATGCACCTTCTTCGATTAGTGCCAAGCTCTGCCCAGAGCTCCACCTATGCTGGACACTAGTGAGCTCACTTTAATAGGACTCCAGTTCTGGGTCACATTGCCAGATCTGGTTCCAAAGTGTAGACTCTGAGAAAATGGCATTTTTTGAACACAGTCCACTCCTTTCTAGAATTTCTTTGGGAAGGCTGCATGTGGACTGATTCATTAAGTCTTAAGAAGGGTGCAGACCTCATGAGCAAAAGAGTAAGGCCTGGCCGAGATGCTATTAAGTGAACCCTGCTTACCTGATTCACAGTGGCTCCTACAGAGCCCTGCAGAACCATCTGCAGCATCTTGGCATCAGGGGGCTCCTGGTGTGTGGCCACAGCTAACTGCAGGGTCTTCTTCTTCATATCCTCAATGGCAACTTCAATAGGAGTCAAAACAAACTAAACAGAAGACAACGGGATAATAAGGTCATGGTCTTCCTCACAGTGCCCGGCAAACCTGGAACGCTGACAGGGAGGCTGTCTGGCTTTGAAGAGGCAGCTAAGGAAAGACTTACAGGGGACTTTGGAGTAATCTGAACAGGCCACGTAGAGAGATGGACCCGACATTTCTTGAGTACCTACATGTTTAGTATTGTAAATGTGTTTCTCTTTTAAACAGCCTCCTGTCCTTCACACTCTATAGTCAAGGGTGAATTTATAAGATCAAGTAAGTAACACAAAATATATTAAGTGTTAAGGTACAAATTTGGTCATAATTGGGCCTCTATTCAAGGCCCATGCTCTTTCTATATGGTTAGGTTTCTTTTTCTATTATTGAACAAGTTACTCAAGTTACAAGGCGGACAGCACAGCAACCAAGATCTGCTCTCCATCATCACATAAGTTTTTGGCATCATTTGGGCCCTTTCCAGTTCACCCTGGTGCAGAGGATTCTCTTCAGGACCGAGCTAGTTGTTAAGTTCTGCTGATTTGGGGTAGGGGCTTTCATGAACATGATGGGTCAAATCCTGTCTCCCCCAAGCCCACATGCTAAAGTCCTAACCTCCAGGAGCTCAGAAGGTGACCCTATATGTAGGTGGTAAAGTTAGTTTATTAATGTGGACCTAATTCATATAATTGGTGTCCTTAGGAGATGAGGAATGAGGACACAAGTGTGTCTATAGGACAAGTGATGTAAACTGACACTAGGGGATGGGGTCCTTCACGTCCAGGGGACAGGCCTGGGGTGGATTCCAACCAGCCAGCCTCCTGAATTTGAACTTTCATGCCTCTAGAACTGTCGAGACAATACATTTCTGTTATTTAAGCCATTCAGTTCGGGACACTTTGTTACACATCCCAAGCAATGGAAACCACAGAGTAGTTCTAGAGAACTGCATATGGTTATCAGGACACTTGTACAGACAATGTATCTGTATTGTGCCTAGAATATCTTACTGTTCTAAAGTCCAAAACAATAAGAACCACACTAGATGCCTCCGAAACCTCCTTCCTATCGACAGTCTCCAGGGCAGGTTCCTCCACCCTCTGGGAATGTACCTCCCTGAGGAAGCTGCACCCCTCAATGGTGGTCTAGATGGCTGCTCTCCAGCCAGGTCAGCCCATGAGCAGATGACTGCAAGTCCTCTACTTGCTCACGGACTTGATTAGGCCTGCTACACTTGTTATTTTAATAAAGAACATATAAACTGACGAACTAAGGGTGTGGAAAGAAAGAACTGTTTCTATGAAGATCAAGCGGAATGCCTGGTTGGGTAAGATGTCATGAAAGTAAGTTGCAATAAAAATTCCTGTCGTATTAGGTATGCACGAGACAGCTGTAAGAGGCTTTGGGCTAGGCTCATCAAGATCCAGAAGTCATCCGCTTACACATCAGTTAACAAGGATTTGTAAGGCTTCATTCTGCATCCCAGAAAGCAAGCAAGCTGAAAACTGGGTGTGGTTTATACAAGAAAGACAATGCTATCTGTTGTGACCAGTAAAGCCGCGAATTGGAGGAGGCTGCAGTCGGTATAAAGAGGTGGTATGCGAATCGGCATGTAGGGATTTAAAGGAAAAAAGGGAATGCTGGTGATGGACTCTATTAAAATGGGTTAAAGTCTCCAAAATATCATAAGGCCTTTCTTGCCAACATTTTTAATTAAGAAATTGGAGTCAAATACTTGGTACACAGGATGAATCTGGAGCCAGAAGCCAAGTTGATATAACTGCCTCATCTAAGCACCAGCTCAGGGGGACTGCTGATCTGTGGTTCCCTCTCAAGTAATTTAGACTACAAGAATGCCTGAAACAACACACACACACACTTGAAACGGAAGGCTGGGGTGTAGTATATAGTATTCACCTAGCAAGCACAAGGCCTTGAATTTAGTAGCTAACCCTAGAGGAAAACACTGCACAAACTATTTAAGATTTAGATACAGCCAGTCCTCTCTCCATGGAAAGTTGGTTCTGGGGACCACTCTCTCCAACCACACCGAAATCATCTGAGGATGCTCAGGGTTTTGAACATGAAATATACCCATAGCATCACATACATGCTGAGGGCCTAGCTTCCAACAGAATCCTCCTACATAGCCTGTGTGTGAATCTCTCAAATTGATGACAGGAGGCATGACATAGGTCTAGAGGATGGATATGATTGGGTGATATAGGTCTAGAGGATGGGCTTGATTGGGTGACATAGGTCTAAAGGATGGGTGTGATTGGGTGACGTAGGTCTAGAGAATGGGCTTGGCTGGGTGACATAGGTCTGTGGCAGCATACCCTTGGGGCTGTTATTTTTCCTTGACCCCTTTCTGTAAGCCTCACTGTCTGCTTCCTCGTCATTGTGATGTGTGCTGAACGGCTCTGCCATGCCTTCTTCACCATGGTGTAGGAGACTTCAAAAACTGTGAGCTAGAGTAAATCTTCCCCTAAAATCTTCAGGCCTTTGGTCACAGCAGTGAGAAACACTCCACACTGGAGTAGCAAATCTTTCACAGCCAATGGGCTGCAAAGACCGTGAAGATATTTGCTTAACCATATTCTTTAAGGCGAAAATGACAAGGATAAAATATTCTTAATAGATATAAACTTTCCCTTAAAAATGCTAATTCATGTTTACTTACTCCATGGCATACAAAACCTGAGAATATAAAGGGCCAAATGTTTATAATAAGTTTATATGTTTATAAATAAAGTGGAAAGAAATGACACTGTAATTAAGTAAGTAACCATGCTATAGAAAGTTATGCTACATTTTATATAAATATAAAATATACATATATAAACATACCATATAAATTAATAATATTAATGCATAATATAAATATATAATATACTATAAACATATATTTGAGTTTATATACTTATATATAATATA